>NC_083241.1:395754-660754 GCF_032191835.1 Heteronotia binoei | reverse complement strand
CCAACCCGGTTCTCCCAGATAAGAGAGCTATGGCTGACCCAAGGCCATTCCAGCAGCTGCAAGGGGAGGAGTGGGGAATCAAACCCGGTTCTCCAAGATAAGAGAGCTCTGGCTGACCCAAGGCCATTCCAGCAGCTGCAAGTGGAGGAGTGGGGGATCAAACCCAGTTCTCCCAGATAAGAGAGCTCTGGCTGACCCAAGGCCATTCCAGCAGCTGCAAGTGGAGGAGTGGGGAATCAAACCCAGTTCTCCCAGACAAGAGTCCGCTCACTTAACCACTATGGCTGACCCAAGGCCATTCCAGCAGCTGCAAGTGGAGGAGTGGGGGATCAAACCCAGTTCTCCCAGATAAGAGAGCTCTGGCTGACCCAAGGCCATTCCAGCAGGTGCAAGTGGAGGAGTGGTGGAATCAAACCCGGTTTTCCCAGATAAGAGAGCTATGGCTTACCCAAGGCCATTCCAGCAGCTGCAAGGGGAGGAGTGGGGAATCAAACCCGGTTCTCCCAGATAAGAGAGCTCTGGCTGACCCAAGGCCATTCCAGCAGCTGCAAGTGGAGGAGTGGGGGATCAAACCCAGTTCTCCCAGATAAGAGAGCTCTGGCTGACCCAAGGCCATTCCAGCAGCTGCAAGTGGAGGAGTGGGGAATCAAACCCAGTTCTCCCAGACAAGAGTCCGCTCACTTAACCACTATGGCTGACCCAAGGCCATTCCAGCAGCTGCAAGTGGAGGAGTTGGGGATCAAACCCAGTTCTCCCAGATAAGAGAGCTCTGGCTGACCCAAGGCCATTCCAGCAGGTGCAAGTGGAGGAGTGGGGAATCCAACCCGGTTTTCCCAGATAAGAGAGCTATGGCTTACCCAAGGCCATTGCAGCAGCTGCAAGGGGAGGAGTGGGGAATCATACCCGGTTCTCCAAGATAAGAGAGCTCTGGCTGACCCAAGGCCATTCCAGCAGGTGCAAGTGGAGGAGTGGGGAATCAAACCCGGTTCTCCCAGATAAGAGAGCTCTGGCTGACCCAAGGCCATTCCAGCAGCTGCAAGTGGAGGAGTGGGGGATCAAACCCAGTTCTCCCAGATAAGAGAGCTCTGGCTGACCCAAGGCCATTCCAGCAGGTGCAAGTGGAGGAGTGGGGAATCAAACCCAGTTCTCCCAGATAAGAGTCCGCTCACTTAACCACTATGGCTGACCCAAGGCCACTCCAGCAGCTGCAAGTGGAGGAGTGGGGAATCAAACCCAGTTCTCCCAGATAAGAGTCCGCACACTTAACCACTACACCAAACTGAAGCGGGGACTGCGGGGACTCCAGAAAGCTTGTTCCCTGTGGCCACCAATTGTGTTAGTCTACTGGACTCTGCTTCTTCTCTCCTGCTACAGACAGACTCACACAGCTTTCCATCTTGACCCGACCTGTGGCAGCTCAAGGCCTGCCATTGGCCACTCCCAGCTGGGGAACAGGTGGAGATCTGGAGGGGGGAGCCGCAGAGGGCGGGGGGTGTGGCGGGGAAGGAGCAGGGCATGGCTGTGGGGCCACCATAGAATCCTCCCCACCCCCACATGGAAGGAAGCTGCTCTTTCCTTCAGGGAGACACCTGGGACATCCTTGGTGTGCTTCTGAATCCACATCGTATCCTTGTGCAGTTTCCTAATTTGTGCAAAGTTCAGCTTCTGGTCAGGAGGCCTCGTGTCAAGTTTCCAAGACTGTTCTTAACAAGACAGCTCATTAGTGTAGTGGGGGAAGCAGCAAATGTATGACTTTTTAATTACCGGCTGTTGTAAATGTAGCCTGAGTGCGGCTCAAGATGTAGCGGAGAACACGTGCTGCTCTTCCTCACCCCCAACGAGGAGCTTTTGCTGACAAACATCTGGCTTCAGGGCAAAGCAGGGGTTGCACCTCAAACACCCATCCCTCTGCCCCAGTTGTGCCTCCCCTACAGGGCTTTGCACACCCAGGAAGGACGTGTCACAGGCCAGAGAGAGGTCAGGGAGGCTGCCTTCATTCTTGGCCTGCCCTCCACCCCCCCCCAGCCGACAGCCCATCCCAAATGCAATTCTGGGCTGATGCAGAGCACAGAGGACGTCCCCCCCATGTTGTCTCACAGCAGGGTCCTTGGTGGGGCCCCTCCGACCTCCTGCGCAGGTGAGGAGGAAGCATCTGTCTCTGCTCCGTTCTCTGCCAAGGGCTCCCACCACTTGTTGTGCCCTTCCAGTTTCATGGCTGCCTCTGCTGGGCTTCTTCCTGCCCACTTTGGGGGCCAGACAGGCAGCCTTGATGGACACCTGAGGCCACATAAGCCTCTTCAGCCCATGCCAACAAGGGGTCCCTGCTGAATCCCCTGCCGTCCAGCTCTAACCTGGCCACAATGCCGGTGGCGCTTGCTGTTTGTGTTTCTGTTGCCAGCCCTGTCCCTGGTGAGGAAAGCTGGGTTCTGCGTCTGGTGGGAAGAAAGGGATGCAGACGTCCGCAGGCAAAGGTGATTCACTTTTGGAATCAGCAGCAGCAGCAGCAGAAGGGCTCTGCCCCGTTATCTGCTGCCCCGCCAAGCCCCACAGGTGTTCTTCAGTCTTCAGTGTTTGTGTAATGAAATGACACATCATTGGCACATCCCTCTAGGTCTTTGCACTCTTTGAATGCCCAGAGGTTAGCATGAAGCCACCTTCACAAGCAGAAGAGAAAAAAATCCTCTCTCCTTGTCCCCCTGCCAGGCTAGCAGGCCAGCCCGTCTCTCTGCCCCTGAGACTTCTGCTCGGGGGCACCACTTCAAGGGTCTAGAGATTGTCCCAGAAACAGGAATTTATAACCTCCGAGGAGGCGAAAGTTAAAAGTTCCAGTTCTTGGCCAATCTCTCACTGTGCCCGAAATTATGCCAATGTTTGGAGCCCCGTGGCGCAGAGGGTTAAAGCTGCAGTCCTAAGCTCTGCTCACGACCTAAGTTCGATCTCTGGTGGAAGCTGGGTTTTCAGGTAGCCAGCTAGAAGTCGACTCAGCCTTCCATCCTTCTGAGGTCAGTAAAATGAGTCTCCATCTTGCTGGGGGGAAAGTGTAGATGATTGAGGAAGGCAACGGCAAACCACCCCGTAAAAAGTCTGCCGTGAAAACGTTGTGAAAGCAACATCACCCCAGAGTCGGAAACGACTGGTGCTTGCACAGGGGACCTTTCCTTTACCTTTTTACCTTTAGCAGAGATATAAAGCTTTTATATCCTTGCATCCTTCTGAGGTGAGTAAAATTAGTCCCCTGCTTGCTGGGGGGAAAGTGTAGATGACTGGGGAAGGCAATGGCAAACCACCCCGTAAAAAGTCTGCCGTGAAAACGTTGTGAAAGCCACGTCACCCCAGAGTCGGAAACGACTGGTGCTTGCACAGGGGACCTTTCCTTTCCATGGAGGGAAAAGAAGAAGATATTGGATTTACATCCTGCCCTCCACTCCGAATCTCAGAGTGGCTTACAATCTCCTATATCTTCTCCCCCCACAACAGACACCCTGTGAGGTGGATGGGGCTGAGAGAGCTCTCACAGCAGCTGCCCTTTCAAGGACAATTCCTGCGAGAGCTATGGCTAACCCAAGGCCATTTCAGCAGGTGCAAGTGGAGGAGTGGTAAATCAAACCCGGCTCTCCCAGATAAGAGTCCCTGCACTTAACCAGTACACCAAACTGGAGGAGAAAAACACCTTGCTTTTATTCCTCGTGAAGAACTATGGGGAATACGTGACGTATGGGGGGGAGGGCTAGAATTGCTCTTTCATCCCGCCCCCCTCTTCTTCCCGATTAGACCTCTCCCCCTTCCTGGGAACAGAGCTTGCTTCTAACCCACAAAAAGCTCATTGGGGAAAGGATTTATTTTAGCCCTGGCAGGGCTATGAGAGAGCCTGCAAAGCAGAGGGGAAGCGAGTGGCTGGCTGTGACATTCTGCCAGGCAGGCCTGAGAGGCGAGTTGCAAACCCAACACAAGGCTGACCCCTTGCGGCAGAACGGAGCTCCACACCTCCTGCTGCTGCTGCCAGCTGCTCCAAGGGCCTCCTATCCAAGGCGGCACATCTGAGCCTCTGTCTCCCTCATCCCAGCCCTGCCAGCAGTGGGTGGCAGGCAGGCAGCCCGGAATGGTGGCCCTGGGGGCACCCCACGAGCAGCACAGCACAGGCTGGGTGTCCCAGGCCATGGTGGGGGTGGGTGGCGGCGGTGTTGCTCTTGCAGGTGGGCGGCCTAATAGGGGCTTCTGTGGCAAAATAAACGCGAAGCGCATCAGGGACACACAAGCAGCGGCCGACCAAAGCACCATCTGCTCCGGCGGAAGGAAGCGGGGAGGCAGGCAGCCGCTCTCGCTCACTCTCTTGGGCAGCCCTCCAATCGGCAGCCTCTCCAAGTGCATATGTGTGCTGCCATGGCAACAAAGCGGGGCGGAGCGGGGGAGATCAATTAAAGTTCTCCGTTGCTCCTTTCTAGGGACAGATGACTCCCCCCCCCATATAAAAGCCCTGTCCCAAGGAATGCCTGGGGGGAGAGCTGTGAGAGGCGAGCCATGCAGTAGGAGCTGCAGAGAGCCAAAGAGCAGAGGGAGGGGAAGATGTTCTTTTGGCCTCCGTTTCCCTTCCTGTGTGACCAACAGTGGTTTGCACCCATCACCCGGAGTTCACATCTTTATTGACATCATGACACGTTTTGGGCATAACCTGAAGATCTCTGCCTGGGAGACCAAGAGGGCAAAACAAAGGCCCAGAAGAGGACCTCTGGTTTGGAGAGGGGGGAGTCAGAGAGTGGCCGAGCCTGGGGGGCCTTCTGGTGATAAGGAAGGGGTCAGGTTGTGTTTTTTTTTAAATGCATCAGGCCTAAAGTCAGGGCCTGGACCTATGACTCAAGGGAGAAGGCCCCACACAGAGCGGAGCAACCGCAGGCCAGCTGGGATGCTGATAGTCCTGCAGTTTTTTCAGGAAAGCCCTCAAAGGGGAGCCTTTTCATCCAGGCTTGTGGGGCAGGGAAAGAAAGGCGGCAGGATGTGGGCAGAGCACGGAAAGCCTGTTCATGATGCCGCCAAAAGGGCCAACGAGACGGATCAGCACAGAATAGCCGCCTCCCTGCCCCCATGACCCCTGATGGGGCACCCGAAGGAAAGGGAGTCTCCTGTTGCCAGAACCAGGAGAAATGAACAGATGAGGCTTTCCATGGTGGGGTGGTAAATGACACCCCCCCCCAGGGCAGGCTTGGGTGGCTTCCCCACTGCTCAAGCAGAGGCAAGGGGCTTCCATCAGGCAGGTTCCCCCATTGCTCCCCTCCCCCAGTCCTCAGACAGTGGCCATCCACCCCCCCACCCCCCATGGGATGCCTTCCTCTCCCAACAAAAGGGCCAAGAGTCATCGTCTTCTTCTTCTTCTTCTTCTTCTTCTTCTTCTTCTTCTTCTTCTTCTTCTTCTTCTTCTTCAAGAAAGCTCGGAATTCCGAGAAACTGGAACACAGATGGGTCTGTCCATTAAACAATAGCCAATTCCTGTTTTTTGAAACTGCTCCCTGGTGCAGGGGGAGGATATGGCTGCCACCAGTGCGGGGGTGGGGGGGCAGGTGTTTCTCAAACCTTTGGACTGTCCTACCCCCATCAAGGCATTCCTGCACTCCTTCCCAGAACTTCGCTTGGGGAAACTGCAAGGAAAGGTTAGTCCAAAGTCCCCGGGAGTCCCGTTCTGCTCAGAACTGTGGCCTGAGAGAAGAAAGTTGCTCGCAGTCTTCCATGGGGGTTGGGGAATAGCTGGAGATTTGGAGGAAGGGCCCTGAGGAGGGCGGGGCTTGGGGAGGGGAGGGGAGGGGCTTCAACAGAGTGAAGGGTTGGCAGCTCTGGCTTGGGAAATACCTGGGGAGAGGAGGAGGAGGAGGAGAGATTGGATGTATACCCCACCCTTCACTTCGAGTCTCAGAGCGGCTTCCAGTCCTGTCCCCTCCCCACAACAGACCCCCTGTGGGGGAGGTGGGGCTGAGGGAGCTCTTGAGAGAACCGCTCTGAGAGAGCAGGGACTGACCTACAGTCACACAACAGGGTTTTGGGGGGGAAGAAGAACTGGGATTGAGGTTGGGAGGGGCTTCAGTGGGGGACAGGGCCACAGAGTCCACCTTCCAAAGCAGCCATTTTCTCCAGGCAACTTGATCTCTGTTGCATGGAGATTAGCTGTAATAGCAGGAGATTGCCAGCGACCCACTGGAGGCTGGCAACCCTACAGGATAGAGCCCACCCTCCAAAGCAGCCACTCTCTCCAGGGGACCAAATCTCTGTCTCCTGGAGGTCATAGTGGGAGATCTCCAGCGCCCACCTGGAGGTTGGCAAGCCTGTCCAGCTCAGAACTCCTGCAAACAACTCCCTGCGGTGGGGGGGGGGCATTTGGGCTGGTAGGAGGGCCAGGGGCAGAAGGCCTCTCCATCTCTCTCACGACAGCCAGAGGCAGAATGAGGCTTTCCCTGAAGCTTCTCCTGTGGGCTGGATCTGGGGAGCCCCAACACAACTTGCGGCACAACAACATCCCGTGTCCTTTGGCCTTCAAAGGGTGGCATCCTGGGAAGCTGGAGTGGGCTCTGGCCAGTGTCACCCTTGCAGTTGCCACCTCTGGGGAGGGAAATTCCTGCAGACTTGTGAGCGGAGCCTACAGAGGGCATGGTCTGGATGGGATGCCACAGAGACCAGCCTCCAAAGAAGCCCTTTTCTCCAGGGAAATTGAACTCTGTAGCCCGGAAATCCATTCTCATTCTAGGTGATCTCCAGCTGCCACCTGGAGGTTGGCAGCCTGCGCTGCAGTCTCCACAGACAGAGGCATTGCAGCCGCACTCCCTTGATTGGACCACAGGGGGCGCCTTCTGCATGTCTTTGGACTAAGGGCCCGCTCCCTGCCCCCCCCCCCCCAAAGCAGAGGTCTGGTCCTGATCCGCTCTTTACCCCCTTGGGGCTGCCAACCTCCAGGGAGTGGCCAGACAGTTCCCCCAAATGACAGCTGACCTTTGGGCAGCAGAGCTCACTTCCCCTGGAGACAACGGCCTCTTCCACTTTCTGACCAAAGTCCAGAGCCTCAGCCTAGGAGTGAGTAGCCTGGTCAGAAGCCAAAGTTCACCTAGAAGACGACTCCCCCAGTTACACCTCTGGGACAGGGACTTGCGTGGGGCTATCCATGTGGGGGTGTGATGCCCTTTGGCAGGAGGGGAATAGCCAAGTGGGGTGGGGGCACTGGCCTTTTAAAGGAACCCCAAATGCTTCCGTTTCAGGACTGACAGACCTCCCTTCCCGCCCTGGCAAGCTTTCTGCCCTCCCTTTCTCCCTGCCCCACCAGCTCTGCCTCTGCTTCCTCAGCCCCCCTCTCTTCCCTGGAGGCTGCCTGGGGCTGGCCAGCCATTGCCCTCTGCCAGGGAGGGGCTGGGCTTGGGAGCCTGCAGCCAAGGACATGGGCGGGGAGGCTCCAAAGGCAGCCCACCGCTGGGCCACTCCCTTCGGGGCAGCCGTGCCACTCTGGCCTCTCCAAGCCTTCTGGGGCAGGTGGGAGCCCTCCTACCTTCTGGCTTGTGGGAAGGAGCCACCACTGAGAGGGGCAAGGGCTGGCACCCCAGAGAAGCACTGCCGACACCCACCTAGCCTTAACTTCCAGTCAGTGGTCTGCTGGGATTTGCAAGTTCCAGCCATGTTAGCATTAATCCGATGTGGGGTGTAAACAGGAGGTGACCTGGCTTAGCTGTAACCCATTCAGAAGCTGAGATTGCTTTCCTGAGCATAGAGCAGGTGGTGGCTTTGTCAAATGAAGTGATCTTTACCTGTCCATTGACTGAACAACATGTTGGCTTGAAGATGTGCTTTGAGTCTCCTCCACAGCCAGTGTGAGTCTTCCTGGCAGGACTTCCGGCCTTTGCCCTGAGAGCAGGAGCACAGAAACCCTCTTTTCACCTTAGCTTGTTATGCAACTGTCAGCATGGAGCACTAGGAAGGCTGGGCTGCATTTTCCTTGGCTTCTTCCAAAATGGTAACTCCCCGTCCTTATTTTTCTAGATAAAGTTTTCTCTTTTAAGCTCAAGCACTGGCTGTGGGTTCTTGTTTTTTACTCTGCACGTCTTGAACATATGAACATATGAAGCTGCCTTATACTGAATCAGGCCCTTGGTCCATCAAAGTCAGTATTGTCTACTCAGACTGGCAGCGGCTCTCCAGGGTCTCAAGCTGAGGTTTTTCACACCTATGTGCCTGGACCCTTTTGAGTTGGAGATGCCGGTGATTGAACCTGGGACCTTCTGCTTCCCAAGCAGATGCTCTACCACTGAGCCACCGTCCCTCTTTTACAACTCCCAGCCCTGGAGCTCTGGAGAGGGGGCCCAGTCTTCAACGTGGGGGTCCAGCCGGGGCAAAAGAGGACAAGCCAGATGCCCTCAGCCCAAGGACTTGGGGGCAGACGGCTGCCTCTGCATCTTTTCACCTGGCTTCTCCCTAGAGCAGAAGTTTCAGCTACTTGCCTTGGGGTTTTTCTCTGGATCTCTTTTTTAGAACTGGGGCTACATTCAGTACCTTCCAGTCTTCCAGGCAAGAGACATATTTAAGGAAGAAGTTGCATGTCTTTGTTAGGAGACCAAGAAATTCTGGTGTGAACTCCTCGACAGAAGAAGAGAGAACAAGAGATTGGATTTCTACCCCCCCTCTCCCTTCACTCCAAGTCTCAGAGCAGCTTTCCCTTCCTGCCCCACAACAGACACCCTGTGTGGTAGGTGGGGCTAGAGAACTCTCTGAGAACTGTGACTGACCTAAGGTCACCTAGCTGGCTGCATGTGGAGTTGGAGTGGGGAATCAAACCCAGTTCTCCCAGATTAGAGTCTGCACACTTAACCACTGCACCAAACTGGCTCTCTCGGAAGAGTCCTCCCAGAAAGGGACAGTAATGTCACTAGAGACTTAGAATCATAGAGTTGGAAGGGACCTCCAGGGTCATCTAGTCCAACCCCCTGCACAATGCAGGAAATTCACAAGTAGCTCCTCCCACACACACACAACCAGTTATCTCTGCTCCATGCCCTGAAGATGGCAAAAACCAAAAACCAAAACCCCTACCCTCCAGGATCCCTGGCCAAACTCGCCTGGAGAAAAATTGCTGCCTGACCCCAAAGTGGCAATTGGCATTTCCCTGGGCATGTAAGAAAGGGCTACAAGAACGAAGCCCTGATGCAGCCCTTCCTGCCCTCCTCCTCATGATCTGCCCAAGTTCACAGGATCAGCATTGCTATCAGATGGCCATCTAGCCTCTGCTTAAAAACCTCCATGGAAGGAGCGCCCACCCACCACCTCCTGAGGAAGCCTGTTCCACTGAGGAACTGCTCTGTCAGGAAGTTCTTCCTAATGTTGAATCAGAAACTCTTCTGATTTAATTTCAGCTCATTGGTTCTGGTCCTACCTTCTGTGGCCATAGAAAACAATTCCACCCCATCCTCTAGATGACAGCCCTTCAAGAACTTGAAGATGGTGATCCTATCACCTCTCAGCCGCCTCCTCTCCAGGCTAAACATCCCCAGCTCCTTCAACCTTTCCTCACAGGACTTGGTCTCCAGACCCCTCTTCATCGCCCTCCTCTGGAGCCATTCCAGCTTGTCTATATCCTTCTTAAACTATGGTGCCCAAAACTGAACACAATACTCCAGGTGCGGTCTAACCAGAGCAGAGTAAAGTTATCGCATCTCTTCGCGTGATCTGGACACGGTTCCTTTTTACTTTGACCCCCTGGCTTCATCCTCCATCTCTGCTCATCTCCACTGGACTTTGCTCTGCCAACACCCTGCATGGAAACATTTTCTTGATAATCTCCCAGAGAGACAGCAAATTCCCCGAATCAGGGACATCCTTGAACTTTGGCAGTTTCCTGGTTATTTCTGCCTTCTCATCTTCAGGGAGGCGGGTAGGAGGAGAGGAACTGCACTTTCACGCTTACAATGTTATAATTTATGTTTACCACATGTTTTTCAATATGTTACGCCAATATAGCCTCAAAAAAACCCACCCTACCTCCCTTGTTGTTAAGATAGGGTTGCCCAAGCTGGGGAATTCCTGGATATTTAGGGATAGAGGGTGGGGGGTTTGGAGGGGGGAAGGTCATCATGGATCCGATGCTATAGAGTCCCCTCTCCAAAGTGGCCCTTTTCCCCCGGGGAACTGATCTCTGCCCTCTGGAGACCAGCCTTAATTCCTGACCTCTCTAGGAGTCGGCAGCTCTCCTCTGTGGCTGTCGGCCTGGGTGCTCAGAGCCACCGTATCCATCTGCCTGTCCACTGCTGCCAGAGGTGACCTTGGCTCCATTGTGTTTCTTGGGGGGTGGCCTCACTTGAGCGCCCCCTCTCCCCCATGTGAGTCCTGTGGCTTAGGACTGAGTAAAGCAAAGTGGGGAGGGCAAAGAGACTCACTCTGCTGACCACAGAACAGAAGCTCTCCCTAAAAGAAAGCTCCTGGAGTATGATGATGATTATTTGTCTTTTTTACTCTTGCTTGCTAACTTAATAAAAAACTATTTCTGCAAAAAAGAAAGCTCTCCTAGGAGGGCCTGGAAAGCTCTGGGTTCAAGTCCTACTGAGTCCCAGGTGTCTTGGGGCCTCCTTCTGGGCAACATTTACCACCTTTTAAATGGGAAACTGAGGCCCAGGGACATCAGCATTGGACTGATTGCTGTGACATTGCAGGTTGAAAATGTGACAGTTGGAATTCTTCCACAGGCCTAGCAAAGGACAGCTGGTTTCTCTTTCGTTTCTGGCCTCAGCGCAGAAGGTTGCTTTTCGTCTTGAAAGCTCCTTGATCGAAAGCACCTGAGGGACGGGCTCTCCTGGGTTGCCACGCCTGTACTGGGAAACACCTGGAGACTTTGGGGGTGGATCCAGGAGAGGGTGGGGTTCAGGGAGGGGAGGGGCCTCAGCATGATACAGTGCCGCTGAGTCCCCCCTCCAAAGCAGCCCTTTTCTCCAGGGGAGCTGAGCTCTGCCAGCTGGAGATCTCCAGGCCCCACTTACAAGCTGGCTGCCCTAGTCCCCCATGGTCCTGGCCAGCCCCGCTGATCCTTTAGTTCAGAAAACTTCTCCCCTCCCCCACCTCTGGTCAAAAGTAGGAAGACAGCCGAAGATCTTCTCAGCCCTGCCTCCAACTGTGGGTCTCCCTCACAAGAGAGAGAGAGAGACATATGAAGGCCCATCAAAGTCAGTCTTTTTAGTTGAAGATGCCAGGGACCTTCTGGGACCTTCTGCTTGCCAAGCAGCTGCTTTACCACTGAGCCACCGTCCCTCCCTTTAGACATATGAACATATGAAGCTGCCTTGTACTGTATCAGAGCTTCGGTCCATCAAAGACAGCATTGTCTACTCAGACTGGCAGCGGCTCTCCAGGGTCTCCAGCGGAGGTTTTTCACACCTACTTGCCTGGACCTTCTTGAGTTGGAGATGCCGGGGATTGAACCGGAGACCTTCTGCTTACTCAGCAGATGCTCTACCACTGAGCCACCATCCCTCCCAAGACAGACAGACAGAGAGAGAGAGAGAGAGAGAGAGAGAGAGAGGTTTTACATCCCCATAGGCTTGTTTGTCTTGCTGGGACTGGCTGCTTGCCCTGCTCATCTCTCTGCATCTTTGGGGAGCTGCTCTGGGCCAGCCTGGCTAAAGACATGCAGGAAGTCCCCAGGGCCTCTCCTCCTCTCTGGGACCAGGAGGGGGCTTTCTGGGAGGCTCTGAAGCTCCAGAACAGTCCGGACCACTCTCTCCATCCGAGGCAAGGCCAAGGCAAGCGTGGCAAGCAGAAGTGGGAGGGGGGGAGGGAGCAAGGAGGCGAGAGAAGGGGGCCTTCAAATGCCCCTCCCCGCAGGGGGAGCCAGATCATGTGGGAGGGATGAGATTTGCTCCTCCAGAGGGGCTTTTGCTCCACAACATTTCTGGACCATGTTCATGGCCTGCTGAATTGTGTTGTTTGTGTAGAAGTGGGAAGGCCGCTCCAGTCCCAGGCTGTTCTAGAAGAAGCAGAAGAGCTACGGCTGCTCCACACGGGAGGACACGGCAGCGGCTTCTGAGTGTCTTCTAAGGCGTGTTTGCAAGCCAGGACTGTGAACTGGCTGGAGATCAAGCCTGTCTGGTGCCTTAGCAACAAGGGAGCACCATCCTTGTGCTGAAGGCAGGCCGGGAGCCAGGCGGCTACTCACTGCTTCCTCCTTCCTCTCTGTCGCAGCACTGCAGACACACCAATGCAATGAGAATTGCAATGGAGCCCCCCCCCCAAGTAGGCACTAGTCTACGGCCCCCATGCCTTTAGGGGCCCCGGGCCAGCTTCTCCCCCAGTTCCACCCCTGCTTGCAGCCCTCCCAGCCTGCACATGCAGCCAGCAACTGAGCCGCTCTTTGCCCGACTTGCCTGGTGGGGCTGCCGCTGGTGTCCTCGCCAAGTTTGCCTCTCTCCGCCTCTCCCCTGCAGCTTCGGCAAAGGGGCTTTGGAGAAGGGGCCTGCAGGCTGCAGTGGGGGCCACAGGCAGCGGGGTGGCTGCTCTGAGATCATTTGCGAGCCACCCGCCCGAGATTTTGCCTGCCTCCACAGGGTTTAATCTGGCCCTGCCCCCCCCCCCGCATGACCCAACATCCCTCCTGTTTCCTCCTCTCCAGCTGTCACGGGGAGCCCTCCCCTCTGGCTCAGGTGGGAAAGATAAAAGCCCATCAAAGGCCTAAAGTGGGGGGGGGAGGAAAGGCAGAGGACAGTCCAGGTCAGAATGTCACCCCAGAGATGCCTGGCCTCCAGACTCCCCTCCCTTCCCTCTTGGAGGAAGATCCGCCCTCAGAGGCCCATGAGCGAAGTTCAGAAGGAGCACAAGAGTGTGTGTGTGTGGGGGGGGTGCTCCTTAGGGCAGGGGGGCATCCCATCGACAGCCCCCCTGGGAAGACCTCCCCACCTTCGAGGGAGTGTGGCTGTCTTTGGTGGGGCCAAAGAGTTCGATTGGATCCTATTGCATCAGAAAAGCAGGCAGGGCTGGCTAAAAATGGGTCCCTTTCCCCCACCCCACCCCAGGGGGGTCTTCCTCCTTGAAGGCAGCCAGCCTGGTCCTGCTGCTGCTCCAACTGCAAGGCTTGACTACTGTAAACACTCTGTGTGGGGCTGCCCTTGAAGGCCGCTCAGACAGCTGGAGTTGCCAGTCTGGTACCTGGGCCTGGGAGGAGGAGCCTCTTATGCCCACTTTGCAGTCTTTCCGTGGGCTGCCGGCTTGTGGGTGGTGAGAGGTGCTGCTGCCCTGGGAACCCAGTGCTGGAAGGACTGCCTCAACTGAGAGGTACCCCTGCTTCAACGCTCCTCTTCACCACAGCAGTCTCTCTCTTTCTCTCTCTCACACACACACATAGTTGCAACCCACCAATCCCTGTGCCAGCCAGCAGAGGTTCAAAATTGTGCTAGGGCTCCTGCGCTGCATCTACTTGAGCCTTGCATTTGCGCTGAGGGCCACACGGGGGAGCTCCAACCCTCCCTCTGCCCAGCTTCCCTGGTCCCCCATCGCTCCCACCTCCACCTGGGCAGCAGGCTGGGTGGAGCTTCCTCAGGGCACTGGGGGGCAACTCGGTCCATAAATGCCAGCAATAGGCAGCAGGTGCCACCCGCCTCCCTGTTTCCTTCTCCTCCAGATCAAATTATCGGGGGGGGGGGACGGGGGGGCCAGTCAAGCCAAGGGGAGGAGATTGTGTTTTGGAGCCTCTGAGCAGAGGCCTCTGGCCAGGGGCTGGGGCTGCTGCTGGGACATGGCTTTCCCTCTGCAATCCCGCCCTGATCACCCGCGGCCTCCTGGGAGTTTCGCCTGCCCCTGAGAAGAGGCTGGAGGGGGTGAAAGCCACAGTTCCCCAGGGAGGAAGGGAGGGAGGGAGGCTGCCCCATAAATCTGGGCCTTTGACAGAGAAAGCCTTGCTTCTAGGAGAGGCCAGTCTGGACACCCACAGACTGCGTTCTGATACTCGCTTTTGTTTTATGCTCACAGCTGAACATTCATTTCGCTTTTTCTTTCTATCCTGCCTCTTCCCCCCCTGAACCCCCCCCAAACAAAAGAAAGTGCAATATGGACATGGGGGTGACTTTGCCCCCTCCCTCCCTCTTATCCTTCCAAAAGAACAAGGCCAAGGGATGGCTGGGCTGGATGCTCCATACCCTCTCCTTCTCCTGCTGCCCCACAAATCCCTGGGGCTGGTCAGGCAGGACAAGTCCCATGAGGTACTACTGACCCAAGGGGTGGGCCTCTAAGGGTTAAAAACAGCTGCTTCACCAGCACAATACCAAAGAACAAGCTGGTTCCAGACAGGGAACATCTGGAGGCAGAAACTCAACCACAGGAACAAGCAGGTAGTCAAACCAAGGAGAGGGGAGTGCTTTTGCACCCACTGAAGCGTCCAGATGTTGTCAAGGGCAGCCCCACGCAGACAGTAGTCCAGCCGGAAAGCCCCCAAAGCAAAGAACCCATCCAGAGCTGAGGAAGACACCCAAAGCCACAGCGGCTGCACCCCCTCCCCCGGCCCCCAAATATCCCCAAGCTGCATCTTGGATTATTAGTCTTGCTGAGAGGGCAGGAAGGATTCCCCCACAAGGGAAGGCCACGCTGACCTCTGGGGCATCAGCTTACCAGCGATGACATTGAATGCCTCTTCCCTCAGCAGCAGCAGCCCATAAATAGGAAGCACTCCAGCCGGGCAGGGTGAGGCCCGGAAGGTTACCCCCCCCCCCCGCACGCACGCACGCATGCACCCACACACACTTGCCGTGCAGCCAAGGGAAGAGGGATCAAGCCCCAAGGGACATGGAACTTGCCATCTGAGGGTCACAAGACACAGAGTCCCTCCCTCGGCAAGCAGCCATGACCTTGCCAGTGCACAGGGGCGCGTGGGCATTTTGTGAGCCACCTACTGAGGCTGCTGCCCCTCCTCTCCGCTGCCCACGGGGGGGGTGGGGAATCAGAATGCCACTCCCAACATCACTGTTTGGGCATGCGTGTTTATTGGCGTTTCCCTGGGCTTGATCCTCTGGCTGGCTGTAAAGGAGCTCTAGGCGGAGTTCTTCCTTCCTTCCTTCAGCCCCGGCTGGGGGCTCGGTCTTCGCCTCTCTCCAGCTGCCGCAGGGCATGGGGGGGGGCAAGGCTGCCCCTGAACCAGGCCCTGGAGCTCCAGCAGCTTCAGCTCCCCCAGTCAGCCAGTGCTTCAGTCCTGTCTCCCCAGTGGCTGCTGCAAAGGGGGTCCTTGGCCCAGAGCCAAGGGGGCTTGGCTGCCACGTGGAGGCCCCCCGTCACGTCTGGCGCAAGCAGTGGAGGGGGAGCTGCGGCAGGAGGAGGCGGTGGGAGGTTGGGGCCCCCTTCCTCCCACTGGGCGGCAGCCCTGCAGCCAGGGCCTCCGGGGGGGCCAGGGCGTGGTGAAGAGGCCATAGAGGAGGGGGTCCAGGCAGGCGTTGAGGAGGCCAAAGAGGAAGAGGAGGTGGGCCAGCGAGTGAGACACGGTGCCCTCCATGGCGGCCGGCCAGAACCAGTACCAGAGGCCCAGCAAGTAGTAGGGAGTCCAGCAGACCACGAAGGAGCCCACGATGGCCACGCTGAGGCGCAGCATGCGCAGTCGAGCCTGTGGGATGGGGTTGCGCGAGCGGCGCAGAGGCAGCTCCGGAGCCGAGGCTGCAAAGAGATTGAGGACAGTTGGTTTCTAGACAGGGCTCAGGCTGGGCCCAGCAACCAAAGAGCAGCCAGACACTGGAGTCACCTCAGCAGATGGGGCTAAAGTCGCCGAATGTGCCACTGCCTCATGCGGGGGGGGGGGGGGGCGAGGGGGGCAAGAGACAGGAAACTGTTGCTGCCATCAATCAAACATCTGCAGGCATCGGGTCCTGCAGGGGGGGCCAAACTTGCTTAATGTAAGACCCAAACAGAATAAATGTCAGATGTTTGAGAGCTGCAAGACATGAATGTCAGAGGAAGGAAGGAAGGAAGGAAGGAAGGAAGGAAGGAAGGAAGGAAGGAAGGAAGGAAGGAAGGAAGGAAGGAAGGAAGGAAGGAAGGAAGGAAGGAAGGAAGGAAGGAAGGAAGGAAGGGAGGAAGGGAGGGAGGGAGGGAGAAGTTGAAAGAAAGCAACTTTAAATGCATTCTCCAAGCCTCTGGCTGGCTTGGCTTACAGAAGCGATTTAAAGAGAGAAATGCCTTTTCCAAGCTAGCCAATGGGGTGGTGGGGGCTTCAGGAGCCACAGTTTGGCCACCCCTGGCACAGGCATTACTTGCCAGAGAGGCCCCCAGGCTGGGGCCAGGGCAGAAGAAGCCTGGCTCTGGTTGAGGCCACCCGGGGGGAGGACCCCCCTCCCAGGTGCATGCTGGCTGAGTGCAGGGCTTGGGGGGGGGGGGGGGAGACCCCTGGGTCCCAGACCATTCAGGGCCTGGAAGGTTAACACTGGAGCCTTGAGCCTGATGCAGTGCAGCTTGGAATATGGGCTGTTGGGGGGGATGGGGACCACCCCCAAGGGTAGCCCTGTGGAGAGCCAGCTGTGGAGGTGATCCTGGCTGTGGCCAGAGCAGAGCAGCAGAGGGAGCAGCCTGTGGCCTGGCCTGAGTTAGAAGGAGGGGGGCTGGCTGGGGCTTGTGCAGCCCCCACGAAGGGCACAGAGCGCCAGACTGACCCGAAGTCCTTCTTCCCTGGGGCCCCGAGTCTGCCACCCCAATGCCCTTCCTGCCCGGGCGCCCCTCTTGGGCATGGCCCCCCCTGCCAGCCAGGCAGTCACTCACGGGGGCCGCTGCGGGCGTGGCGGGCGATGTGGCGGAGGATGCGGGCGTAGCAGGCGACCATGACCAGCAGGGGGAGCAGGAAGAGGCCGGCAAAGGTGAGCAGGTTGTAGGCCGCCTCGTGCCAGCGCCGGGCGAAGGAGCCGCGGGTGGAGCACTGCGTGAAGGTCCGCGGCGGGGAGCCCACCGTCACCGCCCGGAAGAGGAAGAGCTGCGGAGGAAGAAGAAGAGGAGGAGGAGGAGAGCTCACCTCCTCCGACGGCTCCCCCCCTTCCATGCAGCATCAGCAGAGCCGTGGGTGCGTCGGTGGAGCGGGTGGTGGACGGGGCGTACCTGCGGCAGGGCGAGGGCGGCGCTGAGGAGCCAGGCGGCGGCGGCGGCGGGGGGCGGCCGGCGGGGGGCTGCGGCGAGGGCGAGGGGGTGCCGGAGGGCGGCGTGGCGGTCGAGGCTGACGAGGGCGGTGAGGAAGGCGGCGGCGTACATGGCCAGCAGCTTGAGGAACATGAGCAGGCGGCAGGCGCCGTCGCCCCCGCGCCACTCGACGGTCAGGTTCCAGGCGGCGTCCAGCGGCATCGCCACCAGCGCCACCAGCAGGTCGGCCCCCGCCAGGTGCAGCAGCAGCCGCCGCGCCGGGGAGAGCCCCCGCCGCCCCCGCCCGCCCCTGCCCGCCGCCGCCGCCAGCCCCGCCCGCAGCACCGCCGCGTTGCCCGCCGTGGCCAGCGCGCAGAGCAGCAGCGTGAGCACCACCCGCGCCAGGGCGGCCGACGAGAAGGTGGGCAGCGGCGGCAGCGCCCCCTCCTGGCTGCCGTTGCGCCGAGGGGAGCCGGAGAGGCCTGCTGCGAGCTCCATCCCGCCGGGACTAGCCCAGCGAAGACCGACGGCCGCCTCCTGTGCTGGGGAGAAGAAGGGGGGGGGGACCACAAGGACGCGCTCAGCTGCAGGAGCAACAACACCGACCCCGCCGCCCCCCCCCCCCCCCCCCAGCCGCGCTCAGCATCTTGCGGCGCTTCCCTCGCGGCTCACCTGCCCCGGGAAGGAAGGAAGGAAAGTGCTGCGCCACCGACCGCCCCGTCGTGCCCGCGGCTGCACTGGCCCCGCTTCGCCGTCCTCCTCCTTCCGCGCTGCTGCGAGCGGCGTGGGAGGGAAGGCCGCGGCTCGGCCAGGGACACGCGCGCCGGCTGGGCTGCCCCGCTGCTGGGTCACGCAGGCGCCCTCCCTCCCTCCCTCCCTCCCTCCTTCCCTCCTTTGCCCGGGAGAGAGAGGCGCCGGCTCCCAGGGCGGAAGCCCCCCTCTTCCCGGACCCCGGCTAGGAGGCAGCCGCCGGGAGGGACGCGTGGAAAGGGCGGCTGGGGCTGCCCCCCCCCCCCTTCCGCCTTTGCCTTCCCCGACGGCAGGCAGCCCTTCGGCTCCGCGAGGGGTGCCCTGGCCTCCCACCGTCTGGGGAGAAGGCCCCGGGTCAAAGCTCCCGCCCCCCTCGGAGCTGAGACCCCCGCAGGGTCTCAGGGGAGGCTGGGCGGGAGAGGAGGGGCGCAGCTCTGGAGCTGGGAGCCTTCTTTGCCCGCTGCTGCCTTCTGGCCCCAGGACAGGACCGGCCCCAAGGGGAGCGCTAGGCGTCTCCCACCCCACCCCCCCAGGCCCGGCCCGGCCAGGAAGCGGCGGGGGGGAGGGGCGGGGGGCAGCTGCTCTCCGCCAGCCCGGGGCGGGGGGGGCATTCCTGGTATCTGGAAGAAGGGCCCTTGGGCTGCTGCAGCCCGGCCTCGACCCCCCCCCCCCCCGCAGAAGAAGAGCTCCCCCAGCAGCCGCCAGCTGCCCTCCTCCTGCCTGCCCCCCCCCCGCCAGCCGCCCCTGTGTCTCAAAGACCTCCCGCCCCCCAGCCCTGGAGCCGCCGGGCTCATTAGCCGGCCAGCCGCGGGGGGGAGGCGGGGCGGAGCCCCCCTGGGCATTTAGCGCCTGCCCGCTAAGTGCCCGGAGGCCCCCAGGAACCGCGCGGCGGGGGCTGCCCCATTTCCTCCCCAGGGCGCAGCGGAGCCAGGCGGCCTCAGAGGGAAGCAGCAGAAAGGCCGGCGGGGGGAGGGGAGGGGAGGGGGGGAGCGCAAGGCGGCTGCTCTGCTGGACGGCGCGGCTGGATGCAGACGGTGCGGCTCTTCGGGCTGCTGCTGCTCTGTGCAAAACCGGGGCGGGGGAGGGAAGTGGGGTCCCCTGGGTGGTTCTTGCGGGGGGGAGCCGCGCAGGGAGCTGGTCTTCCTTTGTGGGCGGAATACACGTGTCGCGCCCCCCCGCAGAAAGAAGGCAAGGATTCCGTGAGGAAGGCACTTTGCACTCGCTCAGAGGCCATTGCCTTGACCCAGCGTGATCCTTGGCTGGGCTGCACAACCCGGCCGGCTCTAGGTGGGGCTCCCTCCCCGCCTCCCCCAGGCCCCACGGAATTCGAACTCCAGGCTCGTCCCTCCTGACCCCTCCCCCCCCGCGCAGCTCCTTTGGGAAACGCGCCCGGTGCCAGGAGGCCGGTGGAGGTGGGGGGGGGGGCGTCTCGTCTTGTGGGAGGAGCTCCCCGGAGAGGCCGGCACATTCCCAAAATGCTGCAACTGCCGGGAAAGCTGGGGGGCCGGGGGGGGGGCCTTTCTGGGGAAGGAGCCGGCTGCCTTCCCTCTTTTTGGGGGGGAGGGGGATTTGGCGGAGGTGTTTGAAATATACCCAGCCCCTTCCCTGTCAAATCTAAACTCTTTCTACTACTTTGGTAACATGAACTGTAAACTTTAGCATATAAGACCAGCTGTATGGGAGGTATTTATGCCGTGCCTCGTTTTCTTCCCGCAGAGTCTTGAGAGGAAGGGGGGCAGGCGCGGGGGGGGGGCGGGCAGGGTCTCCCCGGGGCTGAGTTCCGGCGCCTCTTTCTTACAGCCGCAGCGAGATGCGCGGCCGCGCTTTTCCGCCAGGCGCCTTCCGGCCAGGGCTGCTGGCGAGCGGGTTTCTTGGCCGCCTTCTGGGCGTGGAGCGGGGCGCAGGGCCGGGTTGGGTGAAATGGCTGCGCTGTGCAGGGGCTTGGACTAGGCGACTCCTCCAACAATCTCAGCTTTCTTATTTTATTGACATCCAAGAAGCAGGAGACAAAAATGTAACTTGAACAAACCCAATTTGTACAATTAATAACTTAAAATTAGGACACAAAACTAGTAGTGAGTCAATGGCGAACTTCGTGCTTGGGAGAGCGGCGGGGTGGCGCAGTCTTTGCAGGGGAAGCAGCCCCGCCCGCGCAACACCCAACTCGCGACCGTCACTGCAGCCCCCGTGGGTGGCCGCCCCCATCGCCCCCAAGGAAGCAGCCGCAGCGGGATGCCTGCGGGCAGGAGAGGCTCAGGGCTGCTTCCCCTTCTCCAAGGCCACTGGTCGCCTTTGCAAACCTTGCCCCGTTGATCCCCCTCTGGGCAGGCAGCCCAGGCAGCCCAGCAGAGCTTTTGTAGAGAGCCCCCCCCCCCGAATGCCCCGCTTGTCTACTCGGAAAAGGGAGGAAGTTCCCTGAGAAACAAACCAGGGGAGATCTCTGCTGCCCCCCCCCCCTCGAACTCCCCCCCTGGGGCCTACGCGGCCTGTCCCGTGGGTGGGGCCAATAGAGGCGGCCGCGCCCCCCCCATCCGCTCCCGGGTTCTCGGCTGACACCAGCGCGAGGCGAGGGAAAGCTCAGGATAGGCGCCTCCCCCCGCCAGCAAAGTCAGGCCAGTGCGGCGACCCCTTGAGCCAGGGAGGGGCTCTTGAGGCCCCCCCCCCAGTCTGCGTCCACCAAGAGAGCCCCAAGAGCCCCTCCCCCCGCAGTCTCTGCGCCCGGGAAGCCGGTCCCAGGCGCGCCGTCTCTCGCCGGCCTTTCTCGGCTGGAGCGCCCCGAGGGGGCCTCGCGTCCTCCTCCTGCTGCGGTCCTCCTCCCAAGAGCCCCGCGAGGCGGGCAGGGCGAAGCAAGAGCGGCTGTCGTGCTCAGAGTATCTCCCTCGACGGCGGCGGCGGCGGGCCGCTCAGCAGTTCCGCTTCCCCACCCCTCCGGGCCGGGGCTCCTTCCCGGACTTGGCTGCGCCTCAAGAGCCCCGCTGGGTTGGGAAGGGCCGAGAGCCCGGGCCGCAGACCGAGCAGGTTCCAGGGGGAGGCCTGGAGCTGGCCGCGAAGGGTCCTTCTTCCTCGCCCCGCCGGCAGGGCAGGGCAGTCTGGTCTGGCGGCCACCGGCTCCGCAGCGCGCCTCGGTCCGGGCGGAGGTCAGGGCTGGGCCTCGGCGGGCGGGAGGAAGGACTCCAGAAAGGAGAGCAGCTCGTCCGGGAGACCCTGCGCGAGGGAGGGAGGAGGGGGGGTTAGCGGAGCGCTCCTGCGGGCTGCTCGGAGCGCGGGAGCAGCAAGGAGGGCGTGCAGGCCAGACGTACCTGGGCGGAGAAGTCCACCTGCGGCGGCTGCTGGAAGGCGGCTGCGGGGGTGGCGGTGCTCCCTGCGCCATCCTCGACGTGGCTCCCGAGGGCGCCGTGCGGGGGCCCCAGCCAGGCGGCTGCTTCTGCGGCGGGGCCGGGCGGGGCCGGGGGCGGCGTGCAGGCGGCCAGCAGGTGGGAGAGGTGGGCGATGTAGCGGGCGGCCAGGCGCAGCGTCTCGATCTTGGTGAGGCTCTGGCCGGCGGGCGCCAGCGAGGGGGGCAGGAAGCGGCGCAGCGTGTGGAGGGCGCGGGCCAGGCGCCTCATGCGCAGCTTCTCCCGCTGGCTGGCGCTCTGCCGCTGCTCGTCGCCCAGCCGCCCCCGACGCCCGCCTTTGGGCAGCCCCCGACGGGGCAGGAGCGGGGGGCCCCCGTAGGCGGGCGAGAGGCTGCCGGCGCCGGACTCGGGCGAGGAGGCGGGCGAGGCGTGGCTGGGCTGGGGCGGCGGCCAGCCCCAGGCCTCGGGCGGGGCCCAGAAGGCGGCGGGCAGGTCCTCGGGAGCTGGAGGGAAGCGGCTGGCCATGGCGCCCGGCTGGACTCTCTCGGGCAGGCTGGCGGGCCCGGCCGGCTTTTATGCAGCCTCGAGTGCGAATTGGCACCTCTGCCGGGCCCCGCGGGGGGGGGGGCATCAAAGCCGCCTCGCCATGCCTTGCCGCGGCCCTCCCCCCCTCCCCCGGCGGCCCCAGGGGAGAAGCCCCCCCCCTCTCCTCCCCTCTCCCCTCCTCTCCCGGCGGGGGGTGTGTGTGTGTCTCTCTGCTCATTTGGAATACCGTGTGCAATTCTGGTCACCGCACCTCAAAAAGGATATTATAGCATTGGAAAAAGTGCAGAAAAGGGCAACTAGAATGATTACAGGTTTGGAACACTTTCCCTATGAAGAAAGGTTAAAATGCTTGGGGCTCTTTAGCTTGGAGAAACGTCGACTGCGGGGTGACATGATAGAGGTTTACAAGATTATGCATGGGATGGAGAAGGTAGAGAAAGAAGTCCTTTTCTCCCTTTCTCACAATACAAGAACTCGCGGGCATTCAATGAAATTGCTGAGCAGTCGGGTTAAAACGGATGAAAGGAGGTACTTCTTCATCCAAAGGGTGATTAACATGTGGAATTCACTGCCACAGGAGGTGGTGGCGGCTACAAGCATAGCCAGCTTCAAGAGGGGGTTAGATAAAAATATGGAGCAGAGGTCCATCAGTGGCTGTTAGCCACAGTGTGCATATATATGTCTCTCTGCTCATTTGGAATACTGTGTGCAATTCTGGTCACCGCACCTCAAAAAGGATATTATAGCCCTGGAAAAAGCGCAGAAAAGGGCAACTATATATATAAATTTTTGGCCTCTGTGTGATACAGAGTGTTGGACTGGATGGGCCATTGGCCTGATCCAACATGGCTTCTCTTCTGTTCTTCTGCTCCCTGCCATCCGAAGAACACCCAGCCGGCACTGCCTGGAGCCCGGGCGGGTCTTCTCCAAAGGTGGCCTTCTCCCCGGGGGCCCCGCAGGGCTTGAGAGACCCGTGGGCGGGGGGGGGGGGCGCCTCCTCCAAGTCCTCCTTCCTGCCGCACCTGGGCAGGGAGAGCAGCACCCCCCACCCGGCGGCCTTGGCGCCCCAAAGCTTCCGCTCCGCAATCTGGGGCCTTTGGCTCTGGGCCAGAGGGAGAGCTTGGAAACGCCACGCTGAGGAGTGAGGGTCAGATCACGCCCTTCAGGGGGTGCAAACCCACTCAGCTGCCCTCCTCCAGATGCTGCCAGCTGCCTTCCCAGGCAGAGGGCAGACCCACTCACAGCTGCCTCAAAGGGGCAGAGGCCCCAGAACTGCTCTGGCCTTCCCACCACCAGCCCCACATGCCTCCGAGGGGGAAAGGGACATGCCCCAGATGTCATCAGCCCCCTCTCCCTGCATGCAGGGCTCCAGGCAGCCCCACTCCGGAGTCCCCACCGGTGGGGAGGGCCCAGGGCACATCCCAAGCCTCCCCCAGATGGGGAAATGGGTTTCCTCCGGGGTTCAGGCAGCCCCCTTCATTTCAGGGAGTTGGGAGGACTGCCGGGTTCCACCCAGGGCTGAGGAAGTGCTGGCCTCCACCCTCCAGCTTTTTGCCCCCTGGAGAGCCAGTTTGGTGTAGAGGTGAAGTGCAGGGACTCTTGTCTGGGAGAACCGGGTTGGATTCCCCACTCTTCCACTTGCACCTGCTGGAATGGCCTTGGGTCAGCCATAGCTCTGGCAGAGGTTGTCCTTGAAAGGGCAGTTTCTGGGAGAGCTCTCTCCAGCCCCACCCACCTCACAGGGTGTCTGTTGTGGGGGAGGAAGGGAAAGGAGATTGTGAGCTGCTCTGAGACTCTTCAGAGTGGAGGGCGGGATATAAATCCAATATCTTCATCTACCTCACAGGGTGTCTGTTGTGGGGGAGGAAGGGAAAGGAGATTGTGAGCTGCTCTGAGACTCTTCAGAGTGGAGGGCGGGATATAAATCCAATATCTTCATCTACCTCACAGGGTGTCTGTTGTGGGGGAGGAAGGGAAAGGAGATTGTGAGCTGCTCTGAGACTCTTCAGAGTGAAGGGCGGGATGTAAATCCAATATCTTCATCTACCTCACAGGGTGTCTGTTGTGGGGGAGGAAGGGAAAGGAGATTGTGAGCCGCTCTGAGACTCTTCAGAGTGGAGGACAGGATATAAATCCAATATCTTCTTCTTTTCCAACCCATCTGGCCCCTCCCCCCTTCCATGCTGGACCCTGAGGAAACTGTGTCTCCCCATAACAATGGAACCTCCACTTGGTGGCTGCAGATGTGGAGCAGGGAAACGCGGCTTGTGGCAGTTGCCATGTGAGGCTGGACAGGAAGACAACCCTGGAAGGAAGGAAGGAAGGAAGGAAGGAAGGAAGGAAGGAAGGAAGGAAGGAAGGAAGGAAGGAAGGAAGGAAGGAAGGAAGGAGGGTGTCAGGACAGAGCCCCATCTCCAGGCTTTCTCTGAAGCTGGCCACCCTGCAAGGATACTTTGGCATGATGCCAAGAGAGTCCCCAGGGCCCTGGTTGACTGTGCCAGAGCCTGTATAAAGCGGGGCCCCGACCACATCAGTGGGTTGTGGTAGGCAGACCCCTCAGGGCTGGCTTCTCCCCCAAAGGAAAGAGATCCTTTGCAGTGTTCTGTCTAAGCTGTTTGGAGTCTCATGAGCAAAAATTCTACGATGTGAGCTATTAAAGTTGAGCTACTAGCATTAAAGCTAAGGCAAAAGTGTGTGAGATGGAGATTAGAAAACGATGAGCTAGCTCACACTAACTCAGCTGAGAGGGAACTCTGCTCCTCTGCCGGTGACAACTTGCTGCAAGAGATTCCACCGCATCAAGCTGCCTCAGGGATTCCATTGGTTGGTTCTGCTGGCACCCAAGGGGCGGTGGGCAGGAGAGACCCTGCTTCTCTCTCCTGCAGGAAGAAGGGCCGTGTGGAGACAGCACCAGCTCCACAAGGGTGTGCAGGATCAGAAAACAAAGCCTGCTTTTTATTCATAGGCAGCTTGTGCAGATCTAACCAGTGAATCACTCCATCCTCTGAAATTCCCAGGCTTCATCCTTGGAGGTTCCAGTCATGGCCCAGCAGCCCTCCAAGGCCATCACCTGGGTAGAAAGCCAGGGGCACTGAGCACCAGGGACATGGCTCACCACTAGGCACCAGGGCCTTTCCCAGGCTTGGAGCAGCTCAACTGACTTCCAGGGAGGGTAGGAGGCCACAAGGAGTGGCCCAAAGTGAGCCCAGCCTCCCTGCCCCCCCCCAAACACTTTCCCAGCACGCTCTGTCCTTGTCTCTTTGGAAGGCAGAGTGTGAAACATCTGGGGAGGGAGGCTGCAGTGGCTTTCCCAGGCCCAGCCCAGCGGAGGGCCCTTGACACCATCGGTGCAAAGGTTCCTAGGGAGACCCAGTACCCTCCTCCTCCTCACAGGTTGGGGAAATAAAAACAGGGGGGGGAGCGTCCCCAGGGAATGGAGGGCAGAGGACACGTCCAAAGTATTGGGGGTGGGTGGAGGGTGGAGACCCAGCACTGGGCAGTGTGAGAGAAGAGGCTGGATGGAAACCAGGAGCTTGCTCTGGCAGGAGAACGGCTGGGCTGCTGCAGCCAGAGGGCGGGGGGGGGGGGTTGTGTGTCCCACCCCCACCCTGGCAGACGCTCTCGGGCGATCAGGCAGCAAGATATTTGGGGTGCTCCTCCCCCCTCTCCTCCACCACCAGCCCCCCCTTCTCTTCTCTGCCCTTCACACCTTCCTCCTTTCATTGGCCCCAGGTCCAGTCATGAGGGCTCACACCTCCCCAGCAGCTCATGTTTAGACAAGTGCAGCCAGAGAGGCGGCTTCCAGGCAGCTCCGGCCTTGCCTTGGGAAGGAGCGTCAGGCGTGCTGGGGGCTGCTGGCTGGCTGGGGGGGGGAGTGGCCCAGGGAGGTGCCCAGCCTGCCCCCTCCCCTTCTGCAGGGCCCTGAGGCTGAGTTTGGTCCCAGGGCCCTTGGTCCGCTTGGGTCCCTCCCCAGACTCCCCTATCCCAGCAGGAAGAGAAGAGGAGGAGGCGGTCAGGAGTAAAGAAGTGCGTGGCCGTGAGAACTAAGCCTTTGGGGGGTTCTTGCCGGGATCAGCCAAGACCTTCTGCCATCCCAAGTCATGGCTGCTTCTTCCTGCCTCAGTTCCCCTCCCTGCCCACATGCCTCCTGTTCTGGCTCTGCTTGGACTGCTCCCCCCTTGGCCAGCATAGCGGGATGCGGGGAAGGGTTTCAGGTGGGATCAGAGGCCAGCCAGGCTCACGGGGGAGAAGAGGGCACTGTGGGTGGCTTTGGTTCTCCCTTGGGGAGAAGAGCCTAGCATCACTCTCAAAGGACACAAAAGAGACTCCCATTGGAAGGGTGATGGAGTGGCTGGGCTTGTCTGCCCACATCAGCGCCCACCTCCTCCTTCAGCAACGTGGCACCTGCCACAAATAAGGGAGTCCCTGGGGCTTCTCTGCAGGTGCATAACTTGACTCCTGCCCCCTTGGAGAGCTTGGGAGGGGCGGTGGCTCAGTGTAGAGCATCTGCTTGGCAAGCCAAAGGTCCCAGGTTCAATCCCTGGCATCTCCAACCAAAAAGGGTCCAAGCAAATAGGCATGAAAAACCTCGGCTGGAGACCCTGGAGAGCCATGAATGGGGCTGTGGCTCAGTGGTAGAGCACCTGCTTGGTAAGCAGAAGGTCCCAGGTTCAATCCCTGGCATCTCCAACTAAAAAGGATCCAGGCAAATAGGCGTGAAAAACCTCCGCTGGAGAGCCACTGCCAGTCTGAGTAGACAAGACTGACTTGGATGGATCCAGGGTCTGATTAAGAAGGCAGCTTCATAGGATCACATAATGGGTGCTCTTTGTCTCCCCTGTTCTGAAGTCCTCCAGGGGGCGCTGCTGGGCTCTTACCCACCTCTGTGGCCTGTTTCAGGGGGCAGCCATCTTGGCCTGCAGTAGAACAGCTAGATTTGAACCCAGGAGCCCAGCAAGATTTTGGGGGTGGAAGCTTTGGAGAGTCCACGCTCTCTTCCTCAGATTCCCAGGCTGCTGTTTGGCCAGGGCCCAAGAGTTTCCTTCTGGGTCTTCTGCCTTCCTAACTTCACAACACCAGAAATGCTGCCCTGGAGTGGTGCCCCCCCCTCCCTACAGCGTGGCTCAGGGCTGTAGCCAGGATTTTAAAAGTTGGCGGGCTTTTTAAAAAGTCAGGGGGGGCCCTTTCCCACCCACTGTGGGGCTTGCCGCTTCTCAGAAGCTCTCTGGGGCAGGGCAAGAGCTGGAGGCTCTGAAAGTGGCTGAGGCAGCCAACCCTAAAACTTCGGCGTCCAGAAGGGACTTCACCTTGCGTGCAAGCAGGGGGGTTTCCTTCCGCCTCCCTCTCCCCCAGCCCAGCACTTGGCAGCCAGCAGCTCCATCCATCCCCCCTGCCTGGCCCATGCCACAGAGCTTCCTCTGCCTCCCACTCTTTCACCTCTCTCCTCTCCTCTCCGCCTGCTGCTGCACTGCACTAGGCCCTGCTCAGCTCTCCCAGCTCTGGCGGCTGCTGCTGCTGCTGTTTTGCCGGCTCAGCCATGGCAGAAAGAAAAAAGCAGACTGCACTCCGGAGGTGGTGCCCACACAGACCTGGCCTGGCCACAGCATCACTGGGGGACGGGGTTGCCTGCAGAGCCCCACCTTGTGCCTGTTTGAGAACTGCAGGAGATCAGACAACAGCCCCCCTCTCCCCCCAACATCCCAGCAGGTTTGCCTAGATCCATTTTGACCTGACCAGACTTGGCCAGGGCATAAAGAGCCTGGAGTGCTTTTGTCCTCGCTGAGTCCTGCCCCGTGGCCACCAGAGCGCTGTTCCCCGTGGACATGCAGCTGCTGCGTGAGGTCATTCCGGGGAGCCGGCCCTCTCCCTCTGGCCCACCAGGTCTGAAATAGGCCGCGTGCTACAAACATGCTGTCGAGTCTCTTCCAACTACCGTCTGCCCTGTGAAGTGACATTCTCCAAAAGGACCTCTCACTGAGAGCCCAGCTCAGGTCTTGCGAACGGGCGGCCCTCGTGGCTTCCTCCAGTCTCCTGCCGCCTCCCACTTTCCCTAGCAGGACGGTCTTTCCCAGGGACTCTTGACTTCTCATCATGTGACCAAAGGGCAAGAGCCTCAGTTGGCCATTGTAGCTTCTAGAGGTGGGGTGGCCAAACTTGCTTAATGTAAGAGCCACATAGAATAAACATCAGATGTTTGCAAGCTGCAAGATACGAACGTCAGATGTTGGAGAGCCACAAGACGCGAAGGAAGTCAAATAAATGGAGGAGGGAGAGGTGGAAAGAAAGCAACTTTAACTTTAACTGGCTTGGCTTGGAGAAGTTATTTAAAGAGAGAAATGCCTTCTCCAAGCAGGCCAACAGGGCATTGTGGGGTTCAAGAGCCACACAATATATGTCAAAAAGCCAGTTTGGCCACCCTGTTTTAGAGAGAGTCGGGGCTTGGTTGAATCTAGTACCCACTGATTTGTCTTTTTGGCGGTCTGCAGAACTCTCCTCCAATCCCACATTGAGAAGGGATCCAGCTTGCCCCTGCCTGCTGCCTTCATTGCCTGGCGTTCACACTCGTCCACAGCCCTGGGGGACAGCACTAATTGGCCTCCCTCTGGAGCTGGGACTCCAGGCCCTGGAGGAAGTCCAAGCAGCATTGCTTTGGTCTCTCTGGCAAGGCCCTTGGGAGGCTGCAGGGCAGAGAAGGCCCAGCTGAAGCATCAGCCAGGCCCAGAGCTCTGGGGCCACTCCCGTGTCTCTGCTGGCCTCTGCCTGGCCCTGCCCCATCTCTGGCCCTGCTCCATTCCCACCACTCCATTGAGCACAGTTCCAAGGTGCCAGAGCTCCAGGCCTTCCTTTGGGAGGAAAGGATCGTGGTTTGCTCCCCGAAAGGGCCTTTCTGTGCAAGGAGAATCCCAGTGCTCGCTAGTGGAAGGGGCTGCTTGCAAGGGGCCCTGGATTCTAACCCTCCTGTTCTCCTTCTAAGGTCGCCCAGCCTGGCTCCTGGGTCTGCCTCTTGCATCTGGGGGGGGGGGGGGGCAAGGAGGAGGCTGGAGGAGCCCTTCTCTCCCTCTGCAGCCCCCTCCCTTCCCTGGTATGCCCTTCCCCAGCTCTGCATTGCCCCGGCTTCTGGGCAGCACCCAAGGGTGAGGGACGGAGCATCTCTGCTGGGGGGGGGGAGGGGGTCAAGGTCCTCCTGGCCGGGGTGGGGGACACAAGGACCTCCTCCTCGTGGGGGGGGGGGGCTGGAGCAGAGGAGGCTGGAAAGAGAATTAGCAGCTCACGCAACCGTGTGAATTGCTTCTTGCACACTTCCCAAGGGGGGGAGACAAGGAAGAAAACCGGAGCTGCAAAAATTCACACTCTGGGAAATGGAGATGCCTTTCCCACCACCCTCATCTCTGTGGCCTCTGACCCCTCCTCTGGGCCTGCCAGGGGGCCACTTCGCACTTCCACAGGCAGTAAAGTCGAGGCCTCCTCTCTCCCAGGCTCCCCGCAATGTGCCCGGAGCCTTCAGCCATGCCCACCTTCCCTGCTGCCCACTGCCCTGGCACAGAGAGCCCAGCGGGGCCTGGCACACAGCTGGGGCAGACCCCGGCCTGCCTCTCACAGCCCATTCCCTGTCCTCTGCCCTCCTTCCCACCTGCAGCAGGGACGCCAGCTCTGAACCTGCTCCCAAAGCAGGGGGGGGTGCTCTTGGAGGGGGGCAGTGCCAGAGCAGTACTGAGCTGGTGGCATCGGGGCAACCCCCCACACACACGTTGCTCAGCTTCTTGCCCCCCCCCCCCTCAGTGGGGATGGTGGTGCCTGGAGGAGTTTCCTGCAAACTTATGGGGGCTGCATGCAAGGCTCCCTCTCAGCTGCAGAGTCTGGAGAGCAAAAATTCTACTTCGTGTGCGACTGCCAGGCATTCAAGCTGTGAGCTCCTGCGTAGATTAGTGGGCTCTGGGGCCAGCCTTCCTAAGCTAAGACAAAAATGCATGAGCCAGAGGCTGAAAAACTGTGAGCTAGCTCACACTAAGTCAGCTTAGAGGGAACACTGGCTGCATGCCACCCCCAGTGATTTCCCCTTGGCCTCTGCCGCCGGCCTCTGCTTTCGTCTGCCCTGCCAAGACCTTGGCATGAGTCTGCCCTTATTGCAGAGTGGAGGCACTAAATAAAGCCCCCACCCCAGGGGAAAAGAAGGCACCTCCAGCCACGAGGTGAGGGGGGGTCTTTCTTTTGGCTCAACCAGCCACCTTCCGGGAAAGAGCGCAGGGGGTGCCTGTGGGGTGGGTGGGGCTGGTCATCTCAGATGAGCCCCAGCACCAAAGCCTTGGGGTCGGATGTAACAGGGAGGGGAGTGCATTTCCTGCATGCTCCAGCCTTAGGATCAGCGGCAGACTGGCAAGTGGGCCCCGATGAATTGGCCCCCCTGAAACATTAGGCAATATGTTATAATGCTAACGTCCTTTTAGTAGCTTGAAAATATAATAGAAGTTCCAGTATTATTAGTGTAACGCAACTAAAATTTATGTTGCGTTTAGGGTTGCCAGCCTCCAGGTGTGGCCTGGGGATCTCCCTCTTTTCCAACTGATCTCCAGCTGGCAGAGATCAGCTCCCCTGCAGAAAACGCAATTGGTACTTACATTTAATATCTACTGCAGACTGAACATAAGAACATAAGAGAAGCCATGTTAGATCAGGCCAATGGCCCATCCAGTCCAACACTCTGTGTCACAGAAGAACATAACAGAAGCCCTGTTGGATCAGGCCAATGGCCCATCCAGTCCAACACTCTGTGTCACATAAGAACATCAGAGAAGCCGTGTTGGATCAGCCCAGTGGCCCATCCAGTCCAACACTCTGTGTCACATAAGAACATAAGAGAAGCCGTGTTGGATCAGGCCAGTGGCCCATCCAGTCCAACACTCTGTGTCACATAAGAACATAAGAGAAGCCGTGTTGGATCAGGCCAGTGGCCCATCCAGTCCAACACTCTGTGTCACATAAGAACATAAGAGAAGCCGTGTTGGATCAGGCCAGTGGCCCATCCAGTCCAACACTCTGTGTCACATAAGAACAGAAGAGAAGCCCTGTTGAATCAGGCCAGTGGCCCCTCCAGTCCAACACTCTGTGTCACATAAGAATATAAGAGAAGCCGTGTTGGATCAGGCCAGTGGCCCATTCAGTCCAACACTCTGTGTCACATAAGAACAGAAGAGAAGCCCTGTTGAATCAGGCCAGTGGCCCCTCCAGTCCAACACTCTGTGTCACATAAGAACATAAGAGAAGCCATGTTGGATCAGGCCAGTGGCCCATCCAGTCCAACACTCTGTGTCACATAAGAACATAAGAGAAGCTGTGTTGGATCAGGCCAGTGGCCCCTCCAGTCCAACACTCTGTGTCACATAAGAACATAAGAGAAGCCCTGTTGAATCAGGCCAGTGGCCCATCCAGTCCAACACTCTGTGTCACATAAGAACATAAGAGAAGCCCTGTTGAATCAGGCCAATGGCCCATCCAGTCCAACACTCTGTGTCACACAGTGGCCAATACACACACACACACACACACACACACATATACACACTGTGGCTAATAGCCAATGATGGACCTCTGCTCCATATTTTTATCTAAACCCCTATGCCAGTAATATGTACAATATATGTACACTGTAATTGCTATATATACTATATAAAATACATTTATTTTGCAAAAGTTTTAATTGTACCTTTTTTCCCACTTGTGTATTTTTTGAAAATGTTATTTATTTATTTCTTATAAAAAGTAAATGATAGCCTTCGAGTTGTAGGTGGGCCCCCCGTGACTCGTGGCCGCCAATATTTTCAGACCCAGCCCGCCACTGCTTAGGAGGACTCCTTCCCCGGAACTGCCGTCCCGCCTTGAAGTTCCCTGCAATCAGTCAAGGAGGAGACAGTTGGGAGACCTGCTGCCCCCTTGTGGGGGAAAGCCATCCATGCACCCCACTGGATGGGGTGGGGGGAATGAAGGGCTTGCTGGAGGCAGCTGATGCAGCCCCAGGATGGGGACGGACCAGCTGACCACCACACTCGTGCAAGAGACAGAGGCCCTTGCTCCGCAGTCGAAAAGCAGGATTGGGCCTGGCTGGCCCAGAGCTGCACTTGAGCCAGGATATGCTGCGCACACAAAGGAGCAGAAGAGTGCTGCGGAGCACGTGCAAAGTGTGTTCCCCCCCCCCATTCCCTGTAGAATCCGCTTGTAGACCTGACCCCTTCCAGCCCCCCCCCCCAGAGGTGGGCTTCTCTTCAGGATGTCTCCTCCTCGACAGACCCCTGCAAAAGGGCATTGGGCCAAGAGGGTGAAGGGAACCAGGCCGCAGTTCCAGGCTCTGCAAAAAGGGCCTTTGGAGTTTTTCCCTCCATAAAATGCACCAATTTAGGGCACTTTGCCCTGGGCTTTCTGCCTTGAGCCTCAAGGAGGAAGAAGGAAGGGAACCAGTAAACACATCTAGATATAGAATTCTTTATTTACAAATTGGGGGTTATAAAACATATACAGAAGGGGCTGGATGGGAAAGAGACTGCAATGGGGGGGCAGAGTCTGTTCCCTTCTTCCCACTCTCAGCCCCCCCTCCCCTGAGATAGTCATTCGATTAATGAAAGAGCGGGAAAGAAAGCCCCTGTGCATTGTAGGAGTGGAAACGCCGCACCTCTGCGTGGCCCTGCGGGAAGGAGCACCTCTGCACTGTAAAGCATCATGGGAGCACGTGGGCAGGGCAGGGGCGTGAGAGAGTCTTTGGTCTGGCAGGGCCGAGGGGGAGTTCCCCGCCCTCCTCCCTCGCAGGGGGGTCGTGAGCCCCCCTACTGGCTGTGATCCTTGAACCACTGCAGCACCCCCGCTTGGTTCTCCGCCACCCACTTGATGTTGGCCTTCGTCTTCTCCAGCGCCTGCTCCAGAGCCCGCTTTCCAGAGCCGAACCCGACATCCGCATTGTCCTTCTGGAACTGCTCCAGCTGCCATGAGGAGGGAGAGAAAGAGGTGGAGGGTTGGGGGAAGGACAGGACATTTCAAACGGGGGCTGCTCAGACTTTACCCCCCCCTCTTTGAGACCCAGAGGAGTGGGAGAGGCCAGCCTAACTGGGGGGCACTTTTCTCTTATCCCCACTGGGGCTTGAAGTAGTTGATGGGACGGGAGGGGGGGATTTGAATCAGAAATAACTTCCAGTCCCCCAGTAGCAGCTCCCCTGCAGCCTCTTCCTAGGGCCAAGTCCTCCCCCCCCCCCCCCCCCACCTTCCAGCTGCACGTGTGGCTTGGCCATCAGGGGGCAGAAGCAGCTCTGAAGAGCTGTGACCCAGCAAGGGGGCAGGGCTGAGGCAAGAGGGTGGGGGGCCTTTCTGGAAGGATGCCTCAAGGCCTGGGATCCCCCCCCCCATCCCTCTCTTCCACTGGGGCCTCACCTGCTGGAGTTCATACTGGGAAGCAAACCTCTGGGTCACGGTCTGGATGAGGCTGGAGAAGGAGAAGGAGCCCCCGCCGTACCTGGTGGGAGAAAGAGCGGCATCATCAGCAGGGCAGGCAGGCAGCGTGCCCCCACTCCTCCCCCCACCCCTGCCAAGCCCCCCCGCCCACTCACTGGTCGAAAAGGGTCTTCCAGTTGGCCCGCACAAAGTCCCACACCAGGCTCTGCCCATACACGTTGCGGGCAATGCTGTTGATGGTGGAGGTGGCATCTTGCCGCCGGATCTTGGAGGGGTCCAGAGTGTAGGTCAAGTACCTGGGCAGAGAGATGGGAGGCGTCTCAGAGCTGGCACCCCATGCCAGGGTGGGCAGGGGGGCCCTAGGGGGTGCTCTCCCTGCCCCTCCTCCTGCACCACTGACCACGCTCGGAGATCCACCCTTTCCAGCAAGTGCAGCAGCTTCTCCCCCGTGCTCTGGCTGCTGCCTCCTCCTGCTCCTTGGCCTGCCTGCCTGCCTTCCCCCGTTGCTGGGGGTCAGTTCCAGGCTGGGGAGGCACTGCTGGTTTGGGGGATGGCAGAGCTGCTCTGAAGGGTTGTGATTGCTGCACAAGCCCCCCTTTTGTGACGGGTTCAACTCTCCCAACCAAGGGCCCTCCACTCTGTGAAGGGGGTCTTCTTCTCAGCAGCCACACAGGAGCCCCAGGAGATGGGGGGGGGAGTCTGGGGAGAGGGGGGGGTTGGGGAGCAGCTCATTCCCTTGAGCCCCCCTGCCAGGGCCAGATCAAATCATGTGGAGGGAGGCCCCTGGGCAGTTGAAATCTCGGGGGGGGGGGCCCTCGCAAATGATCTCAGAGTCTGAGAGCCCACCCCATGGCCCCGGCTGCAGCCTGCAGGCCCCTTCTCCAAGGCCCCTTTGCCGAAGCTGCAGGGGAGAGGCGAAGAGAGGCAAACTTGGTGAGGACACCAGCGGCAGCCCCACCAGGCAAGTCGGGCAAAGAGCGGCTCAGTTGCTGGCTGCGTGTGCAGGCTGGGAGGGGGGGAACTGGCCTGGGGCTCCTAAAGGCATGGGGGCCATAGAGACCAGTGCCTATTTGGCCTAATTGTTAATCCAGCCCCCCCCCCCCCGGGAGGGGGCTCCGCAGGGTCTGAGGCCCTCGAGCCCCCCCTCCCTGATCCCTGTCATCTGGAGAGGAGCCACAACAGCAGGAGATGGCCAGGCTTCCCCTGGAGGTTGGCAACCCTAGCTTCTGGCCAGCCCTACCGCTGGAGGATCCAGGGCTGCTGGCTGCAGGCCAGGGCCGTGCGGAGTTTGTCTTTCTCGGACACCACGGTGGCCGCCTCAAACATCTGCCAGCCGAAGTCCCAGGCTTCCTCTCCGCCCGTGGCGATGGCGCTGCAGTAGACGGAGGAGCGCAGGTTGGGGGGGATCCTGGGGACGAGAAGCAAGGGGGGCCGCTCAGCAGACGCAGCCAGGGAGCATATGAACACGAACCTATGAAGCTGCCTTCTACTGAACCAGACCCTCAAAGGTCCATCAAAGTCAGTCTTGTCTTCTCAGACTGGCAGCGGCTCTCCAGGGTCTCAAGCTGAGGTTTTTCACATCTGTTTGCCTGGACCCTTTTTTAGTTGGAGATGCCGGGGACTGAACCTGGGACCTTCTGCTTCCCAAGCAGATGCTCTGCCACTGAGCCACTGTCCCTCCCCAGCAGGTTCATACCCACCTCCCCCTCTCACCAGGAAGGCCATCAGGTCACAGAAACCACAATCCCAGCTGAAGCCAAGAATGTAAAAGGCTTAGCAAAGAATGCAGCAATCCCCGAAGGAAGTCTAACCAGGAGCAGGGAGGGTCTGGGGCAGAACCGGAGCTGTGGGGAGGGGGCACCCAAGCTCTGCTCAGCAAAGAACCCTGGGAGTGGCCAAAGGTCCTGCTTTGCACAAGCAATCCTCCCCCTCCCCTGCCCCCCCAGCCCCACTCTGAGCAAACAGGGCCTTCTGCCCAACGGCCCCCTCGCAGGCCTGGCCGAAGCCTGAGCTTACGGGTTGTTGCTGGGATTGTCTTTCCATCTTCCAAAGAGGTCTGAGGCCAGGGCTTGGCAGTCAGCGGCACCGTAGGAGCAGGCCGTGTTGATGGCGAAAATCTCGTTGTACCTGTGCCAGGAACGACAGTCTCTCAGGAAAGGGGCCGACCGACCAATCCCGCTTGGGAGCATGTCCCTCACCTCCCCCCACCCCCCAAGCAGGCTGGTTCTGGCCAGCCCTCCGCAGACCCCCCCCTCCCTCCAGGAAGCCTTACTGGTCCATCAGGCCGGAGGGGACGGTGGTCCAGTTGGAGGTGAGGTCCTGGAAATGCCTGAACAGAGGGCTCACCTGCTGCCTCACGTATTTCTGCAGCGGGAAGGGAAAGCGCAGAATATCAGAGGTGCAAGACTCACGGCCTCCCAAGGGTGGCCCCTCCAGCTCCCCCGCCCTCTCCGTGGCACCCCTTCTGGCAGAGAAGAGCAGATGTCACCCCCTCTCCTGCCCCCCCCTTGGGACTCACCTGCATCGGCCCATAGACCTCACTGCGATCAAACATGAGCTTGAAGTAGCCCAGGTTGCTGAGGGCCGCATCCCAAGGCAGGTAGTCGAGCTCCTCGGACAGGTAGCGCGTCGTGTTGAGAGCCAGTTCCGTGCTGATGTACTTTGCCCTGGAAGTTGAACAAGGGGAGCCTGGGCCACACAGCCACCCGTCCTCTGGCTCCCGGGCCAAAGGCAGGCCTGTGCCGTGGAATGGGCATGAGCCAGTCAAAGTTAGTCTTGCCTGTTCTGATTGCAACTGGCTCTGGAGGGTCACCTGATTTGCCTCCCTGGAGGAGCTGGGGATTGAACCTGGGGCCTTCTGAGGGAAGGGCAACTAGAATGATTAAAGGGCTGGAGCACTTTCCCTATGAAGAAAGGTTGAAACGCTTGGGACTCTTTAGCTTGGAGAAACGTCGACTGCGGGGTGACATGATAGAGGTTTACAAGATAATGCATGGAATGGAGAAAGTAGAGAAAGAAGTACTTTTCTCCCTTTCTCACAATACAAGAACTCGTGGGCATTCGATGAAATTGCTGAGCAGACAGGTTAAGACGGATAAAAGGAAGTACTTCTTCACCCAAAGGGTGATTAACATGTGGAATTCACTGCCACAGGAGGTGGTGGCGGCCACAAGTATAGCCACCTTCAAGAGGGGTTTAGATAAAAATATGGAGCACAGGTCCATCAGTGGCTATTAGCCACAGTGTATGGAGCACAGGTCCACCAGTGGCTATTAGCCACAGTGTATGTGTGTATATAACATTTTTTGCCACTGTGTGACACAGAGTGTTGGACTTGATGGGCCGTTGGCCTGATCCAACATGGCTTCTCTTATGTTCTTATGTTCTTATGAGCAGGTCTCTTCAGCCCCTTGGCCTGCTGCGGTGGAACTGGGCAATGTGGAGCTTAGTCAGCTGCCTCAGCCCCTCCAGGCTACAAAGAGCCCGCAGGAAGCGAAGCAAAGCCAGAGCCTCCAGCCTCTCTCTCTGCCTCCCACCCCAGGCCAGGTCCTCCTGACCCCCAGCCCCTCTGCCTCCCGTGGCCCACACTCCACGGAGGGGGCCCTGCCCTCCCTCGACCCCAGGCAGATTTACCGGGCCCCTTTGCTCTCTGGACTGTGGGGGGGGGGGCCCAGAGACTGCGGGGGCAGAGCCCTCCGCCGCCCCTTACCTGGCCAGGTTGAAGGCGTCGTCAATCAGCTGTGCCCGGTTCAGAATGGGGATGGCCTGGGGAACAGACAGAGGGGCTGCTCAGGAGGCGGCCAAAGGGGCAGCGGGAGGGAGTGAGGGGGCCCAGGAAGCACAGAGGCTCCAGGCTGGGACTGGTTCCAGAATCCGGGCAGAGCCCTTCCCTGCCCAGAAGGCCGACTGGCTCTGGGATGGTGCAGCTGGGCGGAGGGCAGAGGAAGAGGCCAAGGCCTGGTGCATGGGGGCGGGGGCAAAGGGGCTCTAGGAAGGCTGCTGGGAAGAAGGGGGTAGAGAGGAAGAGGCAGGGCCCAGATGGGCAGAAGAGGCGAGAGGCCCCCAGCAGCAGCCCCAGTGGAGGGGGGGAGGGGGGGTCCCACCGTGTGGTTGTCCTGCAGCTGCTCCAGTAGCCGGTCCCAGTTGTCCTGGTCGTAGTTGACCCGGAAGTAGCCGGTCACGTTGATGTTACAGATGAGCCACTTGCCGGGCTCTGAAGTCGTGGCAAAGTCAGCATTCGTATCTGCCAAAGGAAGAGAGGCCTGGAGGGGTGCCCACCTGGAGCCCCCCCAGAGCCCTCCCGCCATTGCAACCTGCCTTCAGGAGCTGGCAGGACGGGTGCCCTGGGCGCTCCCTGGCAGACCCCCCCTCCACCTCCAGGCAGCCCCTTCTCCTGAAGCAGGCCCATGGGGGGGGGGTTGCAGAAGCCAGCCACCGGGGTGGGGGGGGGTCACCTGCGCAGCCTGGGAAAGCGGAGGGGGGCTCAGGAACAAGGAGAGGCCTGCACCTGTCTGCTCCTTCAGCCAGTACATCCCAGTCTGGTTGTCGGACGTCATCCAGGAGATGGGCACTATCCAGGTGTAACTGGGGGCAGGAGAGGAGGGGGGAAGTGGAGGCAGGCCTTGCTCTGGGCGCCCTGGCCAGAGGGGCTGCTTTTCTCCGAGAGAGAGAGAGAGAGAGAGAGAGCCCTGCAGTGCAGACCCCTGCAGCCCCCAAAGAGGACGCCCCCGGGCCTTCCCCCCGATCTGGCCCTTCCCTGAGGCCTCTGGGTGGCCCACCTACTTGAACTCCGAGGGTCGCTGGACGGTGGAGTTGGAGTCGAGCAGGAAGTGCTTCTGGACCACGCCTCCGCTGCGGGTGTCCACGGTCACAGCAGGGAAGCCCATCTGCAGGGTCCAGCGGTCCATGATCTCCTTGATGCTGCCAGGCAGAGTGAAGTCGACGTCATTGTCCACGGCCTGCCCAAGACAGAGAAGAGAACTGGGAGGCCACATCTGCCTGAAGGGCGGGGGCAGGAAATGGCCACTGCAGCAGCCTGGGAAGAAGCTCCGTTGCAGATAGAGCTGCCCATGAGTCGTGGTCCTGGGGGCTTTCTCTGATGCGTGTGGGGGCTGTCAGCGTGCCAGGGACCTTCCTGGACTGCTCCAAGGCCAGGAGGGGAGGCTGAGGCAGGGGGCCCCTGGCTGGCCAGTCCAAGAGGAAGGGGCCTCTCAGGAGAAAGGGGGAGGAGCCAAGGGCACAGGCAGGGAAAGACAAAGCAACAAATATATTATATACATAATTCATGTATATGATATATTTGTTACTTTGTAGTGAGTGTTCCAGTTGGTTATGGGGTTTCAGCCTAGAAAAAACTGTTGTAAATCTAGAAGACTTTTTTTTGTCAAAGTTATACCTTTTAGAATCTTACAGGTATCACACAGCTGCATGGTATTATTGGAACTGGCCCTTCATTTCAGTCTCCTGCATAGGGCAATTGCCAGTAAATTCTAAGAGGTTTTGGATTCAGGATAGGCACAGTGCTGGCCTGGTTAAAATCGTGTTCTGAGCTAAAATTGCTGCATAAAGAAGGGCTTGCTCGACATTAAAATTAATTATAAAGAAAATAAGAGCTAATGGCCATCTAAAGAGCAGCTTGCCGAATATATTCATAGAGGGCTACTGGCCAGCAAAATCCAGAAGGCTTGAGCATCTGGTTAAATGACTCAGTTTGAACTGGCTCTAGCTTCTATATAAAACATACACACTTAAGTGTCTTGGAGTGGTAAGTTTTTTACTGAAATAACTTTTTTAGAATTTTTAGTTCCATTCAGCTTTGTGCTATCTTTTGCTATCATTATTTTGGTTTATTCCAGAATGGGAGAAAAGATGTGGTAAGAAGACTATGAACCTCTGCTTGGTACTAGTGGCTGTTAAACCTGAAAAAACAGAAAGGCATTACTCCTAAGGAAGTCTACTGATGAAAAGGGCCTCTATTCGGGTGCTCGTAGCCTTTTTTTTTTTTTGCAATATGGGAATGTCAATATTGGACCTCTGTTACAACATGAAGTATGCAAAATTTAAAATATGAAGTATTAAAATACATGAACGGATGTTTAAATTGGACCTTTATTATAACATGAACTATGAAAAATGTTAAATGTGGAGCATTAAAATATATGAAGGTTTTTAAATGGTTGTAATAAATTTTGTTATTCATCACAGTAGTTGTTTAACTTGCATTGTTTGTCCCATTTACTGTGATCCCTTTCCCTTGTTCCTAGTCTCCCAGGGGAAGGCAACTCAGGCCCACCCCCACGCCTTCCCTGCCTGTCTTTCCGTGATGGGGGGGCTGCCCTTCCCTCCCTGCAGGGAGACTGGCGAGGGTCTGCCCAGTGGGGCCTCATCCCAGGAGCCTTACCATCTGCAGGTGTGTCCAGAGGTCGTCGTAGATGGTGTTTCTGTAGGCAAAGGCGTGCAGGTAGGACTGGGGAGAGAAGAGAGGCCTGTCTGTCAAAGCCCCACCCAGAGAATTCCTGAGCCCCGGCATGGGGGGGGGGGTGCCACGGGAGCAGGAGCACCGGTAGAGGGTCCCAGGACGGGCACGTGTGCCACAGCGTCCCTGAGCCCTGCAGGGGGCGCAGAGAGGACAGGAGTTCCACAGCGTGCCACCTGAAGCAGCCTCGCTGGTCTTGGCCTGCCCACTGCTCCGGTGGGAGAGGAGAAAGGATCCCATTCCAGGGTCATCTCCTCTCAGCAGCTGGTTCCTTCCCTTGCCTGTCTCTCCCGTGGCCCCCTGAGGCCGTGGCTGGCGGGATCTCCCTGCTCCTGCCCTCCCCCCCAAAAAACCAGCAAGGAGTCCAAGGAAGCCCCCTCACTTACCTGCAGCCCCTGTTTAAAGCGATCCTCAGTGAGGAATTCGGAGAGCATGCGCAGCACCGAGGCCCCCTGCAGAGGGGAGGAGAGGAGAGGAGGGGGTGAGGGGGGCCCCAGGAGAGGAGGCTGCCCAGGGGGTCTGCGTGGGCGGGCCAAGCCCCCCTGCCCGCTGCTCACCTTGCTGTAGGCGATGGCATCGAAGACCTCGCTGATCTGGGTGGGCCTCTGGATCTCCTCCTCCCGGAAGGAGAGCGGGTGGGAGGTGGCCAGGGCGTCGAGGGCCATCACCCGGTACACGTCGTTGGACACCATCAGGTCCTTCTGCAAAGGCAGCGGCTGCCTGGGTCAAGGGCTCCCTCCGGCCAGGCCGGGCCCCCAGCCGCACGAGGGAGGGCCCGCTCTCTTTCCCTGGGCCGCAGCTGCAGCCCACTCGCCTCCCCGCCAGCGGTGGGCAAGGAGCCGGGCCAGGAGAGACGGGCTTTGCAGGGGGGGAGGGGAGGGGGGCACTCACGATGTCCCACTCAGGCTCTGCCGCATCCGCTCCCAGGTACTCCACGTAGGAGGCAAAGCCCTCGTTCAGCCAGAGGTCGTTCCACCAACGGAGGGTCACCAGGTTACCGAACCACTGAGGCAAGGCAAGGCAAGGCAGGAGGCGGGTTGGCAAAGAGCCCGCTGGGCACGAGGGCTGGCAGACCCCGCCCCGACGGCCAGAGGGGGGGGGAGTCTCGCCTGGAGGGACAGGGGCCCTTGTCCCTGGGTCAGCCCCCCCCATCTCCAGCTAGAAGGATCAGGTGGGGGTGATGTGAGAAAGACTTCCCGTGGAGACCCTGGGCTAGAGCTGGATCAGAGGGGCACTGCTAGAGGGGGGACACCAAACTGAGTATTCTATTCTATAAGCCCATAAGATAGCATGGGCCCACCAGGGGGTGTCATTTTTTAATTTCCCCCCCCCTCAAAAAACATGTCGCCCCTGCACCCCTGAGGCCGGTTCCGAGTGCAGCAGCTCTGTGCCAAAAGGGGAGCTGCCCTGTCCTTGGAGGAGTCCAGAGGCGTACCTGGTGGGCCAGTTCGTGAGCGATGACGGTCACCACCCGCTCCTGGTTGCCGATGGAGGAGTAGAGGGGGTCGAAGAGGAGGGCGTTTTCCCTGTAGGTCACCAGCCCCCAGTTCTCCATGGCTCCGGCATTGAAATCCGGCAGGGCGACCTGGTCTGGAGGAGACGACAGCCTGTTGGCAGGACCGGCCCGGGCCCCGGCCCCTCTGCTGAGAGCTCCTTCCACGCTGGGGGCTTGAGCAGGAGCAGCAGCCGGCGGAAGAGGGCCAGTGTTTGCAGCACAGGAAGACCCCGGGGAGAACTGCCAGCAGCGGGGCGGCACAGCACCCCTCCAGCCGGGGCACAAGCCTGCGAGACTCAACCGCAGGAGGCAGCCTGGCCTCAGGGCGTCTCATCCGGGTGGCAGACCGAGGGGTCTCCAGCCCCCTCACCCACCTGACTTGCTCAGCGGATAGGCGGTGTTGTAGTGCCTCTCAAAGAAGCTGAGGATGGGCCCCGTGACGTTGAGGGCGTAAGCCCCCTGCCCCTCCCGGATGGCTCTCGGCCGGCCCCAGATCCCGATCTGGAAGACAAATGGAGGAGGGCACTAGGCAAACGAGGCAACTACCTAGGGGGCGCCAGAAGTGAGCCTTGCCTAGGGGGCCAGGCTCTCGGGCCAGTCCTGGGCTGGAGGAGGAGTGGGCTGTGCTTTGGGTGCTCCAGCCCCTCTCCCAGGCTCAGTGGGGGGGGGTCCTGACCCACTCCCTCTCCTACCCACCTTGGTGCCGTTCTGCTCGGCCTCTACCGCCTCAAACTGGCTCACAATGAAAGCCAGCAAGTAGGTGGACATCTTGAGAGTGGGCTGGAAGGTCGTCTTGGTCCACACGCTGCCGTCATTGAGGGTCACGTTTTCAGCATCTTGAGGGGGACAGAGAGACAAGCGCCTCACTCTCCTGCCCCCCCATCCAGCCCTTTGCCTCAGGGCTTGTTCCTGCTACGGTGGGGGCCAAAACCCTCCCCACTGATGGCACCTCAAAGGGCAACAGAAAAGCAGAGTCTGGCAGACCCCAGCCTCTGCCCTCAGGTGGGCTGAAGAAGCAAGAAAACCCCACGGAAAGGTCTATGGGGGGGGGGGAGAAGAGCACTTCTCGACCAGGTTTGAGAAAGACTGCAGCAAAGGCCAGGAGACCTCCAGCTGGCAGAGACCAGCTCCCCTGGAGAAAAGGGCTGCCTAGGCGGGTGGGCTCTCTGGCCTTGTCCCATGCTGAGGCCCCTCCCCAAGCCCCGCCCTCTCCCAGCTCCACCCCCAAAGCCTCCAGCTGTTTTCCAGCCCAGACTTGGCAACCCTCCAAGGGGGGCCATGGAAGTGGAAGGAGGGCATCACCGAGTCAGGAGGAGATGGTGCCCGGACCCGAAGCCCTGGGCTGAGAGTGGCCACTTTCCTGCTCCTCTGCCCCCCTTGCACAGGGTCCCGCTCCGCGGCCTCCTTACCCTGCACGGGCATGTTGGAGAGGGCCACGTGGTCAGGCGGGTGGATGAGGGTCACGGCAAAGGTAGCCTTCATCGCGGGCTCGTCAAAGCAGGGGAAGGCCTTCCGGGCATCGGCTGCTTGCATCTGTGTTGTGGCCACCACCACCCTGGGAAAGGACACGGCTGCTCAGTCGCCTGCCAGGCAAACACCCCACCCCCAGCCTTGGGCCAGGTCAGCGCTGGTGGCCGCTGAGGCTCCAACTCTGCCCTCTTCTACAAGGACACTCCCCACCTCCTGTCCACATAGGGGAGGTGTCCCCTCCCCTCCCAAGCGGTGCCACTTGGGGCTGTGGGGCTGGTGCCAGGTGAGAGGGGGCAGCCAGCCTGCAAGGAGGCCTCCTGTCTCTTGCCCTCTGCTCCCCTCCTCCCGAGACCCCCCCCCCATCACCTACTTGGGTTCCCCTTCCTCCTGGTATTCGCTGCGGTAGAAGCCGGCCAGGTCGTCTGCCAGCTCCCCAGTGAAGCTGCTGTGGAGCTCGTAGGACTGGTTGACCTGCAGCTGACCATCAAGCTTGACCACCAGGTATTCAGTGTCCTTCTCCTCCCAGGTGGAGACGATGCTGGGGGTGGGCGCCTCACCCACCCCCACCAGGGCGACCAGGTGGGCCCCCTGCTGCGTGTAGTTCAGCTTCTTGCTGTGGATAAGGATGAGGTCGGTGGCCACCAGGCACACGAAGCGCACGGAGCTGTTGCCCTGGAAGACGTAGAGGCCCTGGCTGTTGGGTGTCAGGTGGGGCTGCAGGGAGACGGTGTAGTTCTCGGGCTGCAGCGTCTTGGGCAGCCGCCACTCGTTCCAGGGGTTCTGAGGCCCGGGGGCGGTGGTGCCAGGGCTGGTGGTGCTGGTGGTGGTGGTGCTGGTGGTGGAGCCCGGCTTGCTGGTGGTGGTGGTGCTGGGGGCGCCGGGGGTGTGGCCAGGTGTGCTGGCAGAGGGGATGGCTGCCGTGGTGCTCAGCCCATCATCGTTCACCTGCTGCTTCAGCTGAGAGTAGACAACAGACAGGGCAATGATGGTGGCGAGAGCAGCCACCGCCAGGACAATGCCCACGATGCCCAAAGTCTTGCTGATGAAGAAGCCCTTGGCCATGGCCGCAGGTGTCCGGAGGGAGTTGGGAGCGAAAGGTGCAGCCTAGGTGCCACAGCTCTTTTATCTCCTGGGATTTACAAGCCCCGGATTAATGGGTAAACGAGGAAACAGCCGGGAGGTGGGCAAAGGTCACAGCTCCTTCCAGACAACTTCGCCCTCCTCTTCCCAGGAGACAGTTAATGGGGAACCAGCCGGGAGTCCAGATGCTGCTGTTGCTGCTGCTGCAGGGCGAGTCAGTCAACGCCTCCCGTAGATCCAGCGCCCCCGCGGAGGAGGAGGGAGGGCCCTGTGGGGTGGAAGGTAGCAGGTGGGCACAAGGGGGCATGGAAGCACACTGAGCACAGACCCCTGCCTCTCCCACCTCCCCCTCCCCCTCTGGCTGCTTAGCCCTTCTCCTTTCTCTCCTGAACCTGCAGGGGCCCCGCCCCCCCCATCTCTGCCAGCCTGGCCGAGGGAGGGGCATTGCTCCAAGGGGGCTCTTAGGAGTTCTTCTTGATGAGTCTGGAAAAGCATCTGGCTTCAGGCCTAATAGATCTGACAATTTTTTGTAGCATGTGAAGATTTGAATCCAGGTCTCTCCAGGCATAGCCCAACACTCATGTACACGGAGTGTCCTCAGTCAACCGGGCATAAGGGGGGGGAGGTGAAGAGAGGGTTGATAAGACAAGGCAAGAGACATTTCTGCCCCAATCCCAAGTGTATTTAAGCAGAATGGCCACCCAGGACATACATAACAGGTGGGCTTTTCTGGAAAAAGAGGTGCTGGAACTCTCAAGAGGGAAACAGAGAAACAAAGGGGTGCCCCGCATGAACTTTTAAACATTTTTTGGGGAACTGTGTTTTCACAAAGAGGTTCCAGAACTCCGTTCTGCCATGTTCTTCCAGGGAAAAGGCCCTTTTAATGGGCAAAGACAGCCCTCTCAGTTTTAGGGTTGCCAGTCTCCAGGTGGGTATAACCCAAAAAGAGAATCATGGCAAAAACAGGCAGAGGAATCCAAAGCACAAGGCTACTGCGAGGCCAGCCTCAGAAACCAACACAAAATTATCAAACAAAAACTTCAATATATTTTACAAACATTGAAAGGAAACCAATGCAACCGGTCTCTATATACAGTACAGGGTGGGGCCTGGGGACCTCCCGCTTTTCAACTGCTCTTCAGCTGGAGAAAAAGGTTGCCTTGGAGGGTGGGCTCTAGGGCATAGCATCACGCTGAGGCCCTTCCCCTCCCCAAACTCCAGGCTCCATCCGCAAAGCCTCCAGGTGATCATATTTTCCACCACAGACCTGGCAACTCTGCTCAGTTTTGATAAGTTAAGAAGACTGCAGATTTATACCCTGCCCTTCTCTCTGAATCAGAGACTCAGAGTGGCTAACAATCTCCTAGATCTTCCTCCCCCACAACAGACACCCTGTTCAGTGGGTGAGGCTGAGAGAGCTCTCACAGAAGTGGCCCCTTCAAGGACAACTCCTATGAGAGCTCTGGCTGACCCAAGGCCATTCCAGCAGCTGCAAGTGGAGGAGTGGGGAATCAAACCTGGTTCTCCCAGATAAGAGTCTGCGAACTTAACCACTGCACCAAACTGGCTGCCACTGATGTCTGAGGCTTTGTAAGCCCAGCTGGATACGGTCACGCTTCTGGATAAGCTAAAATCCAGCAGTTTCACACTGGCCTCTCCCTTTCTGAAAGAGACTTGCTAGCCCCGGAGTGGATCCCCTCTGGGTCTGAGCACTACCCCTTGACCCTTTGGCTTAGAGCGTTACCCACTGGCTTTGTGGGTGGCAAAGGATTGCCAAGTTTGCACTGGGGGGCTGTTCTGGGGTGGGGGGCGGAGTTGGCATCTGGGTTATTGGGTTCCTTGGGCTTCCGGATTCCTCTGCGAGGTGGTTCCTTGTTGCTTTCTGAGATTAGGGGACTGCCCGGAAGCGAGGAGAGCAAAGGGCCCAGCGTGAGTCCAAGGTCTTTCGAGGCCATGCGACGACTTTGCTGGTGTGGCTTGAAGTGGGAGCTGCAGCCAGAGGCGTTTGGTCTCGGCCTCTCCTGTAGGGCCTGGCCAGGCTGCTTCCTCCGTTGTTGTTAGAACCTGAATGAAAAAAATCTAAGATGGTGTCCGATAGGTTTTGTCTCCCAGTTTTGGACTGCCTGGGGGGGGGGGGGGAACTTGCCCGCAAAATAGACAGAAGCGGGAGGGCAGGAGGGTGCCAGCGGATGAAGAGGACGTTGCTGCTCTCAACCAAAAGCCTGGTGGAACATCTCTGCCTTGCGGAATTGCGTCAGGTCCTGCAGGGCCCTGGTGGTATTTGGCAGAGATTTCTCCCAGGTTGGGGCCGGGACCCAAAAGGCCCCGGCCCTGGTAAAGGACAAACAGATGTCCTCTAAGAATGCCTGAAGGAAGTCCTCGGGTCTGAGGCCAAGTCAGCTGCTCTGGGAGTACATCGAATGGAACAGTCTCACAAGCAGAAGGTATTTCCGGTCCAGGGACAGGGTTGTGCGATTGTCCGGTTGTGGCTGCAGCTGCTGCTAAGACAGCAGAGCAGCTTGGGGACTTCCACACAGCAGTTTTCTCTGGTAGGTTTTTTAAAAAAATACCCAAAGGTTGAACAGCCTTATTGCAATGTCCTATTATACCAAAATATGCACCAGATTCTCTGAGTACCCAGCTTTCTTTCTTTCTTTTTTAAAGTAACTCCCCAGCCCATTTTGTTGTGGAGATATGCTCTCTCCTCACCTCACAGATCTCCACAAGGAAAGAAGTTAGACCCGAGAATTAGCTTTTGTAAAAATGAAAGAAAGCTGGGAGAACCTGGTGAATATCTTGCATATTGCTATAACACTATTACAATATATGCATATTGCAATGTTATTAAATCACAGATTTTTTTAAGAAAAGAAAAGAAAAACCCCTTGCATTGGGGAGAGGAAATGGCTGCTATGAGAAAAACCCCTGTTGTCTGGGTCGGACCAAGAAAATCCAAACTTTTCCACCCTTATGGCAGCCACCCACGGTTTGTAGTAATGCTCCCTATAACTCTGGAGGAAAGCAAGTTTGGGAAAGATTGGAGAATGGGGAGGGGGGGACTGGGAGATGCAGGAATGTACCACAAATCTGTGGGAAGCAGGAAACAAACCTGTTCTCAACATGATCAAACTCGGGGAAAATAAGTTGGGTAGAAACGCCGCTTTAAAGCTTCTGCCCCAGCAAATTAAAAGTAAAAAATGCCCCTTCTTTAGCAGCCTGATCACTTGGCACAACCAGAGTCAGAGAGAGTCTCAGAAGTGCTTTGGAGCGTCCTGCAGCATCAGTCAGCACCGGGGTCTCTGCCCCCTCCCCTGCCCCACAGGCTCACCCGTCTCTCCCTCCCTCCCTCCAGAGAGCTCAGGGCAGCATCCCTCCCTGGGCTCTCCCTCCCATCATGTGGCAAACTCTCTACATGACTTGAAGAACTAAACTGGTCGGGGACCCAAACCTTCACCAATCTGTCCCAAACTGAGCAAAGTGGGCAGCCACCACTCCAGCCTCAGCCTCAGCCTCAGGGCTCGCAGATTCTTGTTGTGCCGGCAGGCCAGTCTCCTGACCCCTCCTGGAGGGGGAGGCCTTTCTGCCTTGGTCTACACATGTGGCACAATGTGGGGGCAGAGAGCTCAGGAGGGCAGAGTGGACCGTACCATTTCATACTTCAGGCAAGAGATTAAATTTCTCAGCTTTCCCCACATGACTAATTCTCTGTAAGCGGAAAACTAGCACAGTCTGCGGCGAGCTAGGCGGGAGTATTTCTTGTGATGAGCTCATGTTTTGTGGCAAGGGAGGTTTCACATGGCCCTAAGTCTGCGACAGTACAGTCCGTTGGGCCACCTCAGGAACCGACCACCTCCTTTTCCTGTGTAGACCCGGCCTCAGAAGGCCGCCTGCCTGGTTTGTGCAGGAAGACGCGAGTCGTGTGCTCTGCGCCCGACGTTTGGTTCTCTTTGGAAGACATGAGAGGGTGTCTCCCTTGGGCTAGATCGCCTCAGCCTCCTCAGCTCTCCAGGGCCTCAAGGAGAGGCTGCCTCCTCTCCTCTGGCCTGATCTGCTGAGCAGGAGACGTTGCAGCTTCCAGGAGACTGTAGAGGCCCCAGCCGCGGCCCCTCAGTGGCAGGCTGCAAGTCCGGAGGGCCATGGCTGGGCCTCTATGGTCTCCTGGCTGCTGCCAGATTATCCTTGAGCCAAACCACTGGCCATGGTGGCCAAATCCTCATTCTTTTAATTAGCATTTAAAGAAATCACAGGACCAAGGTCGGATTGTTCTGAACTGAAGTGGCAAAAGATGGTGAGGGCTCCATTCTGGACTCTTCCACTACAGCCTTCCAGAGTCACCCCTTGGCCTTCCAGGAGGCCCTGGCACACGAGGGCGGGGGCTTGACTGCCCTGGATGCAACTGAGTCCCCAGCTGTGCTCCCGGTCGGGGTGGAAGCAGCATTCAGCCAGCATCACTGGCGGGGGGGGCACATTGTTGACACATGGAGTGGGGGTGGGACTCCTTGCCCACAGCAGGAAGTGGTAACGATTCATTCTAGATTAGATCAGGATAAGGTGTGAGCCCCCCTTCCTCCTCTCCCCAGGGCAGCCCCAGAGCAAAGTGTCCAGGGTGCAGTGCTTACTCACCTGGAGGGTGCCATGGCTGACGCTCCGGCCTCCTTTCCCATCTGGACTGCAAGCTCCCGTGGCTGGGGCAGAGTGGCCAGCTCTCTGGTGCAATTTCCAGATCGGTCACAAGGCCAGGGCTCTTTCGAAATCTTCCAAAGAAAGGGCAGGCCCAGCCCTCCTCTTCCTCCCCATCTTAACCCCTGGGCTGCTGGCCCCGCCAGAGACAGGCCCTGGACTCAGGAGGTGCTGGACTACAGGACGCCACTGGGACGCCCAGGGGAAGGAGGCCAAAACCGAGCAGCCCGCTGCGCCTTTGGGCCATCGCAGGCTCAGCCACTGGCTGGGCCTTCGGTGCTCTCTCTCTCTCATGTGCACACACCGACCTGGAAGGGCCGGATCCACCCACAGAGGCAGCAGCTGCCAGGGCAGCACATCTGGAAAGCATTTGGGGCGGAGGCTCAGCGGTGCACAGAGGACAGGCCTGGGAGAGGAAGGGGGAGGTGGGCCTGGCAGTCTCCAAGCCCCGAGCAAGCCTACCTCCCTGTGCTTGAGAGAGAGAGAGAGGCCGCCCCGTAGCAGCCCCAGATGCACATCTGGCTTCTCTCCTGCCCTGCTGGCACCCTTCTGCAGGACGCCCCAAGAGAGAAACGAGTCAGCAGGGCCTTCCGGTCAATCAGGGGAACAACCAAGCGGGCACCGTTCCTTGCCTGCACCAGACGAACTCTTGTCTGCGCTCCGTTGTTTCCGAATGTCCAGGGGCAGGTGCGTGAGAGGACTGCGGCTGCAGTGAAAGGCAGGTGTGTGGGGAAGAGAGGCTGTTACGCTGCTGCTCGCTGTAGGGATGATCTCCTTTGTGCTGCACTGGTTTGAAGTGGCTGTAATCCAAGGGCTGCCTTCTTCGCAGCCTATCTTGCCCGGTTTTCCTTATCCAGTTGTTTATTCTGATTTTGTAATCCAGTTGGCATCTCAGCCAGGAAGGGAGTCCAGGAGCACAATAGACAAAGAACAACCGTAACTCCAGACAGAGCAGCCGTCCTGGCAGGGAGGCAACCGAGGAGGCCGCTGCTGCCTCCACGCTCTCCAGGAGACACAGGCCGAGGAGTCGGGGGTCTTTGCCTTCCCTCTGCTCTGCAGCTTTGAGCCAGGAATCAGCCTCAGCCTCGGTGGCATCCATCCCCCGCCCCCAATAATCCTCTCCAGACTCTCTGTGGGGACATTTCTGAGGAGGAGCAGCAGTTGCAGCTTCAGCCCCGGGATCTCCCACAGCTGGGCCAGTTGGCTAAGCCCCCCCCCCCCATAGGTGTTCCTCAGTCCAGCCTCCCAAGCACCCTTGTCCCTCGGCTGGCAGCGCACCCGTGGGCTCCTCCATGACTGGGGACTCCCGCAGGTGGGCCTGGGCTCTCTGTCCATGGGCAGAAGCAGCTCTCTGCTAGTCTGGAGAGCCAGCAGTGGAAGGGTTAGTCTCCAGCCTCCGCAGGCAAGAGGACACGGAAGAGAAATTCCTTCCACACAGCGTCATGCCAGAACTGCAAGCAGGATGAGCCCCTGGAGGGAGGTCTCTGGCCTCTACGGCCAAGGCAGAAGGGGAGGCAAGGGGAAGAGAGGGGAGATGGGGACAGGGGGTGGCACGGACCAGGGCTCCCTTCCCAAAGACAAGGCCAGCAGGAGAGAAAAAGAGCAGCAGCAGCAGCACCCTGGGCTTGGGCCAAATGGGCCAGCACTTGGAGAAGCCTCTTGCCAGAAAAGGCCTTTTGAGGTTGCCAAGCCTCCAGGGGGTGCCTGAAGATCTCCTGGGATTACAGCTGAGCTGCAGGTGACAGAGGTCAGCTCCCTGGGAGAAAGTGGCCACCCTGAAGGTGCCCCACTGAAACCCCTTCCTCCCCACCCCCTGTCCTCCTCAGGTCCCACACCCCAGGCTCCTTTCCAGCCCTGGAGCTGGCCACCTAAGCCACCCTCTGCCGAAAGAGGCCAGGGGCCCCTCACGACTCCATCGACCAGCGGGATGAGCTGCCCAAGACCGAGGGTTGCCAGGCTGGGGACTTTGGGGGTGGGGCCAGGAGCTGGGTTGTGACAAGCATCAATGAACTCCAACGGGAGTTCTGGCCTTCACATTGAAAGAGACCGCACGCATTATTTCCTCCATTGGGAATAATGAAGGATAGGGGCACCTTCTTTTGGGGCTCATAGAATTGGACCCCCTGGTCCAATCCTTTTGAAACTTGGAGGGTATTTTGAGGAGAGGCACTGGATGCTATGCTGAAACTTTGGTGCATCTACAGCCCCACCAGAGCCCCAGATACCCGCAGATCAATTCTCCATTCATTATATCCTATGGGAATCGGTCTCCATAGGGAATAATGGAGTGTTCAGCAGAGATTTCTCTCCCTCCTCCCCGGTTTCTGATGACCCTGAAGTGGGAGGAGGACCTCCACACTGGGGATCTCCTGCCTCCACCTGGGGATTGGCAACCCTACCAAGACCTGGCGGGCAGCCACGAGCACTTCCAGGAAGGGAAGGGTCTCGTCCATGAATAAGAGCTGAAGGGACGAAGAAATGCCCCCCCCCCTCTGCTGAGCGAAAGGAGGCCGAAGTCCTCCGGTTCCAAGGGGCGAGGAAGGGGTGAAGGGCCCAAGGACCTTTGAGAGGCCCCAGTTTCCATCTGAGTTGGCCCAGGCAGGGAAGAAGGCCTCCGCTTCTGGGGCATTTGGCCAGGCTCAGCTGGGGATTCGGCCACTCACACCTGAGCAAGGAGAATTCATGGACAGTCTGACTGTGCTAAATGGAGACCCCATGTGGACTCTTCTGCTTCCTGCCCTTTGTGAGTGAGCAGCCAGGGACATCTTGCGGGTTGTAGCCAGAGAAGGAGAAACCTGAGCCCACTCTAGCTGGGCACCTCTGGCGCTCTCACATGCCTTTTGGTGCCATGGCTAGGTGTGCGGAGAGCCAGTTTGGTGTGGTGATTAAGTGTGCAGCCTCTTATCTGGGAGAACCAAGTTTGATTCCCCACTCCTCCACCTGCAGCTGCTGGAATGGCCTTGGGTCAGCCGTAGCTCTCACAGGAGTTGTCCTTGAAAGGGCAGCTTCTGTCAGAGCTCTCTCAACCCCACCTGCCTCACAGGGTGTCCGTTGTGGGGGGAGAAGATATTGGAGATTGTAAGCTACTCTGAGACTCCTTTGGGTAGTAAAGGGCAGGATATAGACCCAATCTCTTTCTCCTCCTCCTCTTCTTCTTCTGCAACAGGCAAAGTGGGCAGAACCTAATCAAAGGTCTGGGAGGATGCTGCGTTGCTTGGCAACAGCCCAGGGTGGAGGTCTGCAGGGGATAGGCCTTCCTCTGCGGGGGCAGGGCAGGGCAGCAGGAGCTTCGCCTTGTTCTCTAGCCCAGCTGGACAACTCCCAGGCAGCCCTTTGGAACTCTGGCAACGGAGGACTTTACCGTGACTGTGCATTTCCCATCCCCAGCTGCTGGCCCGTCTTGCGATGTGTGCCTGCTTTTTCGGAAGCATCACGGTTGGCATTCCTCTATTTCCAGTGCTCAGTTCACTGGTTCTCTCTCGTGTTGGTAATCCTCCCCCCACCACCTTGGCAGGCCTAGCAAAGTCCATCTTGGAGGGGGGGAGGAGAAGCCAGTTGGGTGCTGCTGAGCAGCTAAGGGGAGAGCCGGGTCAGGGCAAGCTCCCTCCCCCACCCCCACCCCCACTGGCACCACGGGGGCTTACCAGGGTCCGCCAGGATCCTCCCAAACTGATTCCAACTTGGGCCTCCAGACCTCGGCTCTGTCTCCGGGAGCTGCCTCCTTGGAGGGGACTCTGGCTTCACAACGGAGACTTTGCAAGCTGTGACAGGCAGACTCATCCAGGAGGGTGTTTAGCAGCGCCAGCTAATTTTTAATTACGTATTGTTTTTACTGCCATTGCAACCTGCCCTGGGTCTTGTTTTGCAGGTGGGTGGCCTGGAAACGGTATCAGTGGATAAATGAAGAAACATGCCGCTTACAGGGCAGCTTTTGGGGTTGCCACCGTAGAACTCCAAGAATGCCCCCAAAGAGGGGGAGAGGCCTTCTTTGTGCAGCAGGAACTCCTTTGCATATTAAGCCACACACCTCGATGTAACCAACCCTCCTGGAGCTTCCAGTGGGCCCTGAACTAAGAGCCCTCTAAGCTCCAGGAGGATTGGCTACGTCAGGGGTGTGTGGCCTAAGATGCAAAGGAGTTCCTGCTACAAAAAGCCCCGCCCACAACCTTAACCCACATCTGGTCCACATTGGCATCCTTTTGACCCCGTTACCATGATGGATGCCCAGGCTAGCCGGAGCTTGCAGGATCCTGGAAGCAAAGCAGGGTCGGCCTTGTCAGCAGTTGGATGGGGAACCCATCCCCCCCCTGGAAGTCCCGGGCTGCTCTGCCCAGGACTCGTCTTGGAGGTCGGTCGCCAGGCGTGACAGGTGGTGCTTCCTACCCCCCCTGGTGGATGCCCACACCATTGATCTCAAGGGCTGTGAAAGGCCTCCCTTGCAACTTGGACCCTTCCCTGCCCCGGCTACAGAGCAGGCAAAGAAGCCCCTGCTGCCCTTTCTACACCAAATGCTGCCCAGCCTTCTTCCTTGGCAGTCATTCGCCCCTCACATGGGGCCAGAGAACAGCCAGGTGGTGTTAAGAGTGCCTCTTGCCATGAATTGGGGGGGGGGGGGGACAGAATTACGCTTGTATGTAACCTGTAGTAACCTTTGGATCCTGCTTGCCTGCTGTCTCCTTCCTTCCTCTCCCACACTGGCCTGTCATGTCTGCAGCATCTCCTGTACCCATTTCCACCACTACTCACAGAGTGCCTCTGAGGCCAAGGGCGTTATCCAGCTCCCAGAGACTCTCATGGTTTTGCTTCTGCTTGATTAGGGGGGCTTGGACTGCTTATGAAATGAAGGAGGGCTGATTGATGAAGAATGTGCAGGACCTGACAGGCGGCTGACAAGTGTCTGGTCTCCAATCCGTCCAGCTCCTTTCTGGGCGAGGCAATGGAGGGAGTGGCGAATGAGACACCGGAGGTCTCCCTGGATGAGCAGGTCGTCCTGCTCTGGAGCCGCCAATCAGGCTTCAGGCCAGGCTGTGGGGCAGAGATGGGGCTGCTGCTGCTGCCGCCTTTAACTGATGAACTCCGTGTAAATGTTGAGGAGAGCAGTTCTTCTTTGCTGATATTGGCTCTATCAGGGCAAACAATTGGGTCATTCAACATCAGAGACTGTCAGGCTGCAATAATGCCAAGCAGGAAGTACGCAACAATTAAAGCTCCAAAGATACAATATCATAAAATAAAACATCGATTTAAAACTTCTAAAGTCTCTGCATCATTTCTTTTGTGTTTATGCAACCATTATCAAGTAAACTAGTTCAACAGATGCAGTCATAGAATTAGAGTTGGAAGGGACCTCCAGGGTCATCCAGTCCAACCCCCTGCACAATGCAGGAAACTCACAAACACCTCCCCCTAAATCCACAGGATCTTCATTACTGTCAGATGACCATCTAGCCTCTGTTTAAAACCTCCAAGGAAGGAGAGCCCACCACCTCCTGAGGAGGAAGCCTGTTCCACTGAGGAACCGCTCTAACCCTCAGGAAGTTCTTCATGTTGAGCCAGAAACTCTTTTGATTTAATTCTGACCCATTGGTTCTGGTCCTACCTTCTAGTGCCCTACCTTCAGTCTTTTGACGTTGGACTGGATCTGTTGAACTAGTGCCTGTGAGCATATGAACATATATATGAACCTATGAAGCTGCCTTCTACTGAATCAGACCCTCGGTCCATCAAAGTCAATATTGTCTACTCAGACTGGCAGCGGCTCTCCAGGGTCTCAAGCTGAGGATTTTCACACCGATTTGCCTGGACCCTTTTTTTTTTGGAGATGCCGGGGATTGAACCTGGGACCTTCTGCTTACCAAGCAGATGCTCTACCACTGAGCCACCGTCCCTCCCCAAGCACATCAAGTGTAGTTATGTTGTTAGTGTGGTCCAACGAGTTTGAATTATTTTAGAGTGCCTGCCTGCACCTAACGACAAAAGACTATATCTGTTGATCTAGAGCCTGCGGCACGTCCCTGTGACCTCTGACTCCTTATTTTCGTGTGTGGGGGTCAGTGAGTTCACTTGACATAGAGACTTTAGTAGTATTAAATCAGTGTTTTATTTTATGACGCAGAGAATCTTTGGAGCATTCGTGGTGACGGTCCCTTCCTTCCTGCTGGGTGTCACTTATTGGCTTTACCAGCAGCCTCATGAAGACCTGAAGCGGCCTTTGACTGAATCAGGCTCTCCGTCCATCGAAGTCAATCTTGCCTACTCGGACTGGCAGAGAAAGGTCTTTCCCATCCCCTCCTGCCTGGCCCTTTCACTGGAGGTGCTGCTGGGAATTGAACCTGGGACCTTCTGCATGCTGAGCCACGGCCCTTCACAGCCTCTGATATGGTGGGCCATGCGATGGCTGGAGTAGATCTAATGGGCTGTGCCCCAAACGGACTTCCTCATGGATCAGGCGGAGGGGAGGGCCCAAGCAGAAGTGACAGTTGCACCTACGGACACGGCCACCAGTCTAAAGCCTAATGAGGCAATCTGGAAATGCTGTGAGAAACCAGTCCTGACTGGGCCTGCAGGGTGGTGGAATGAGGCTCTTTTTTCACTACCCCCCCCCTTTCCAAGTGCCAAAAGGAGTGTGTTTCTGTCGTCACTTCTGGCCCTTGTGGCGTTTTGACCCCCCCCCCCAGGCTTTAAGGTTGCTGCGGCGTCTCTGGGTCACACAACACCGCCACATCCACGTTGGCAGTCCGAGGGAGGCTCCCGGCGATCCGATGTCACCTGTGCGGGTTCTTCAGGTTCTCCAGGTTCTACGAGGCTTTGTTCTCTCTGCCAGCCGTGTTGCTTCAGATAAATGTGAGGCCTTGGGGGAGATCACTTGCGGCTGGCTCCGGTGCTGCTGGGTGTCATCAAAATGCCAATGACACTCGTTGTGGCCCTCTTCCTCTAAACCACCAAGGGCTGGCTCCAGCCCCCGGGCTCAGCTGCTGCAGTGAAAGAGCTGAGGGCAGACAAGCTGCAACTGCAACCCAGGCCGGACAGAGGGAAACGACACCACGGGGGGGGGGGGGGGCTTGCCTCTCACAAGCCCATCCCAAGCAGGGCTCCTCAAGACCCAAGACGGGTCACTGCAGGGGAAATCCCTCCCCCCTCCTTCCCAGGACAAGGGCTGAGTCCAGCCACGCACCTGAAGACCAACGAAGGTTCATTCTGGGCAGAAGCTTTTCTGGGCATGCACAAAGCACCCAGAATTCAACTGTTGTTGGCTTTCAAGGGGCCTGGCTGGACTCAACTTTGTTCCGTTGCTTCAGACCAACATGGCTCCTGTTGCCGCCCTGGATCTCCCCCAGGCAGAGGGCCAGGAGAGCCACCTCCCTAAGCGAGGGGGGCTGGGGAAGAAAAGGTGGGGCACAGGAAGCGGTGGGGGCCTCCTCAGGTGGTGGCGGGGCGGGTGGGCCTCTCTCCAGCCCTGAAGGCACAAAGGCAACCCAGAAAGGACCATGATGTCAGCTATGCTTTCCACAGCTTTTGTGAGCAACTGAAGCCTGCAAACTGTATTCAAGGGGCACGCCATGTAATGTGCATGAAAGAATCTAACCTGGAGGTGACCAGGGCGGAATCCCACATTGCTCTGAGAAAGACCACAGAAAGAAGGGGATGACCCCCCAGCGGAAGCTCCTGCAGTCTTTCAGAGAGGCCGCCTCCTCCTCCTCCCCTTGAGGAATCCAGGCACTGTGGATCCATGTTTGCAAGGGCAGGGGGGCTTAGTCAGATAGGGGGCAGCTGGTCCCGGAAGAGCTCTCTGCCCTCCAACCCAGCAGGCCTGGAAGGAGGAACCCAAAGTGCTTTCCTGATTGAGGGGTCCACTTGAGGGAGGTGATTTCCTCCCCCTCCCCAGACCCCCAGGTGGGCCACCCAGGAAAGGAGGCGGAAGGGTCGGATCTCTGGAGTAGGCAGGCAGGCAGCCCCTGGGGTTCTGTGGGCAGGCAGGGCACCTGATGGGGCACCCCAAAAGCAGCCCAGACCGGAGCCTGCCTGCCATAGGGCCTTACCTGGCCTCGCCCAGGGCTGCGGCTGCCAACTCGGCCTGGAGATGGGGGGGTGGCAGAGGTGGGGAAGGGCGGAGGGCTCAGTGGGCGTGTGGCGGCCTACAGCCTGTCCTATCGCTACAACCCCAAGTGGGGGGGGGGGGGAGTCCGGGAGAACTGGAGTCTGTAACCCAAAGAAAGTAGAAAGCAGAGCAGGAAACGAAAGCTCCAAAGAGTCCCATGCAGCAGGGCGAGGCGCGCCATAAAAGGGGCCAAGGACTACCGGGGCGTGCCGGGGAAACAGCTGCCCTTCGAGCCCAGGGCTGTCGGGGCAGGGCGGGCTGCCAGGCGAGAGCAAGCGAGCGAGGGGGAGAGAGAGAGAGAGAGAGACAGCAACAGCGGCCGCTGCCGGCCGGGAAGGGAAGGGGCGAGGCGCCCTGCCCTGCCCTCTCCTCGCCTGGGCTCCGCCTTCGGGCCGCCCCAGCGCCTGGCCTCGCCGCCGTGAAGAGCCGCTGCTCGTGCCCCGAAGGGGAGGAGACCCCGGGACAGCAAGGGGGGGGGGGGGCGGGAGAACAAGGCAGCCGCGGGACTCGCCCCCGCCAGGCTGCATAGAGCCGGGGCCAGGGCGAGCGAGAGGCTGCGGGCTGCGGCGAGGAAGAGGAGGCGGCCGCGGGCTTGACGGGCTCGCCCGGAGCCTCCTGGATCGACGGCGCCACCACCCCCGACGCGCCTCCACCAGGGGATGCCTCCCCAGAGGAGAAAGGCGGCAGCCAAGGCCCGGAGGGCTGGGCCAGCTGGAACCCAAGGAAGCGGCCCCCCCCCCCGCCCCGCCCTGCCCAGCCCAGCCGACCTGCGTCTGGGACTTCCGACGGGGAGTCCTGCCCTTGCACCTCGCATCCTCAGGATCAGCAGGACCAAAGAGGAGGCAGGATGGGCGGCCCCTGTTCCCTGCAAGCTGAGTGTGAGCTAGCCCACAGTGTTTTAGCCTCAGGCTCACACAGGTTTGTCTCAGCTCAGGAAGAAGGGCCCCAGAGCACCTAATGGATGGGTGCAGCAGCTCCCCACTTCCATGCCAGGAGCTCACCAGACTCCACAGCCTGGAGGGAGCATCACCGCTGGCAACAGATTCATCCCCCCCTTCCCGAGCTTACCTGGATGTGAAGCAGCGCCTCCCCAGGCAGAGGGCCGGAGCGGAGCTGGCTGTCCCGTGGCCTCTGGCCCCTGTGATCCTCTGCTTGGGGGTGCAGCAGGAGACCGACCTGCTCAGCTGGTTCTGGATGAGGTCTGGCAGGGCAGGGAGCTGATAGGCCCAAGTGGTGCCAGATTAAGCGCACATGACAGGGCTTGTCAAAATAAGGCCTCCCCCACTCCCCTGCTGGGAAGGAGGGGTGGAGAAGGGCTCTGCCCAGAGGAGCCTGCAGTTCCTTCCCATGGGAGGCGATAAGACCCCTCCCCCGCCTTGCAGGGGCTGCTGCCACGGAGCAAAGTTTGGCAGTTGTGGCACCTGCCCTGTGGGAGCACACCCAGCCTGCCAGAGCGCAGCTCATTTGCAAGATCATTATAAAAAAGTTTGCAGGACCTGCGCAGCCGGCTGAGAGGAATGCCTGTTGACAACTCGAACGTGGGAGCACCCAGTGCAGTGCCTTGAGTCCCTGTGCCCCCCCCAAGCCCTGCTCAAAACACTTGGGGGCTTTGGGGCTCACCCCCAAGCTCCAGAAACAGCTGCAGGGCCTCCTGGGGCCGGCTACTTGAGGGACTGCAGCAGTTGTCCCAGGAGATCAGTTGACAGAGAGGGTGGCCTGAGGACTTCCATCCAGCATTCTTAGAAATCCCCCCCCCCCCGCTTCAAGGGAGGAAGCAAGTCTCCCCCCACCCCAGGGGTCAGGCCGTTCCAGGGAGACCGAAAGCCTGGGGGCCTCTGGCTGCAGCAGCTCCCACCTCATGGCACTTTAGCGTGGTCTCAAGGACGTGTCCCCTTGGCACTTTGCATTTCCTTCATTTAGGCACCCCCCTCCCCGCCCCGCTTCTCCCCAGGGAAGACCCAACGCGGCTTGTCTCCCTCTGCTCTCCTCCATTCTGTCTTCACAACTGGCCTGAGGCTGAGCATGTGTGACTGGCTGCCTGAGGAAGAATTTGAACCCGGGTCTCCCAGATTCTAGCCCAGTGCTCTAACCACTATGTGTTGCTGGCTGTCGAACAGGCAGCCTCCTAATCTCTGGCCACAGCAACCAACCACCTGCCAGAGGAGCAGATGGCAGGGCAGGGCCGGATGGCAGGGCAGGGAAAGGCAGAAATGGATGGTTTGTGGGCAGTAGTGTTTCATTCACAGCAGCCAGCCTCCTCTTCCACACAGTGGCCAACCAGCTGCCCTGGAGGGCCACCGGAGAAGGGAGAGAGGTCAAGGCCTTCCCTGAGGCACTGTTGCCTCCTACCTCTGGTATTCCGGGGCTGACTGCTCCTGACTGTGGAGGTTCCCTTCACTTACCCTGGTTGGTAGTCGCTGAGAGACTTCTCCTCTGGGAATCTGCCTACATCGTCTTTATAACCATGGCCACCACCCTTCCTCCACGGGCAGAAAATCCTTGACGTTACTCTTCAAGTAAAGTACGACTTCCTTCGGTCTGGTTGGAATCCTTCCATTTCATTGGCTACGCCTGCTCTGGTATGATAAGAAAACTCTCCCTGCTCCTTTTTGCCACTCATCCATCATGTGACGGATGCCTTGCCCATCCCCCTTAGTCATCTTCTAGACTGGAGACTCCCGGACTCATCAGCCTTTCCTCACAGGACGTAGATCCAGATGGGTGGCCCTGGGAGTCTGTCTGCAGCAGCACAGAAGAGCCAGAGCCCAGCAGCGCCTTCCAGACGAACACCATGGGTGGCTGCAGGGGAGGAGTTTTCAGGAATCACGGTCACGCCTTCAGCTACAGCTAGAATGTGAGCCCAGCTATATATTGGAAAGCAGAGTGATTTCAGATGCTAAATGACATTAGTAGGTAAATGACAATAACAGACACGATTGGATTAGGTGTGACACGCAGGGGGGTTGCAGGCATGGAGAAAGCAGCATTGGGAATGAGACAGGAAACCCAGGTCTCAATTCAGTCCAGGTGGATGCCTTGTTTTGAGCTTTGTTACCAGCTGTGATTCAGCAGTCTCTCTTTCTAATTTCCCTTTGAAATTCCTTTGTAAATGAACTAGCTACTCTTAGGTCAGCAACTGGATGTCCCTGGGAGGTTAAAATCCCCCCCATTGGTTTTTGAATGCTGCGGTTTCCACTGTCCAGTCATTCTTCATTGAATGGACTGGCCTGTTTGTCCAGTGTAGAGGGCGGAAGTGCATTGCTGACATGTGATGACATAAACCACATGGGAGCAGGAACCTGGGATGGTCTGGCTGATGTTGCTGGGTCCTTGGATGATGTTGCTAGGAGCTCTCAGTACCTGGGCTGGGACCAGAGTCCATGTGACTGTGAAGTCGTTTATCATTGCAGGTGAGAAGCTGCCTTAGGTGAGCAGGCGGTCTGTAAGAAAGACAAAGTCTCCCCCTCCCCTCCCCCCCACCCCGTGCCTGTGAGAAGGAAGGGTCGCTATCCAGCATGGGTGGTGGGTCATTCGTGGTGCTTCCAACTGACTTGGGAGCTGGAGGAGACCAGCAGTGGTGTTCTGTCGCCATTTTCTTTGGGCTAGTCCTTTAGTGAGCAGGCCCTGGGGGTCACTCTGGCCAAGAAGCACAACATTCAAAAACCTTCCAGGACATTCAGTTGCTGACCTCGGAGTGGCAGATGCTAATCTGGAGAACAGGGTTTGATTCCCCCCCTCCTCCTCCATACAGCCAGCTGGGGGACCTTGGGTCAGGCACAGTTCTCTCCAAACACTCTCAGCCCAACCTACCTCAAAGGGAGAGGAAGGCAGCCGTGAGCCGCTCTGAGTTTCCTTAAGGTAAAGGACAGCAGGACATAAAAGCCAGCTCTTCTACTACGAATTTGATCCTGCCTTTCTTCTGCAAAGCAGGACTGAGGATAGCTCACAGCAGGAAGACCACACTGACCAAACCATACTATACGCTAGAGCAGGGGTGTCAAACATGCAGCCCGGGGGTTGAATCAGGCCCCCAGAGGACTCCTATCAGGCCCCTGAGCAACTGGTCTGATAGGAGCAACTGGCTGTGGTCTGCTTCCTTCTCCCTCTCTCTTGCTTCCTTCTGCATCTCAGCTTGCTTTGCAAGGCTTGCTCAATTGCACAGCAGCTATGGAGCAAAGCCTCTAATCTCTCCAGTGACTAAGGCTCCTCTTTTGGGGAGGGAGGGGGAAGGAATAGCTTGCTTTGCCAGGCTATCTCAATTGCACAGCAGAGCTACTGAGCCAAGCCTCTCTTCTATTGGCTGAGGCTCCCCCCTGGTCCCCTGGGGAAGGAAGGAAAGAGCCAGAGCTTCCTTTGCCCAGTTCCCTGGATCCATGGGAGAAATGGGAGGGACGGTGGCTCAGCGGGTAGAACATCTGCTTGGGAAGCAGAAGGTCCCAGGTTCAATCCCTGGCATCTCCAAAAAAGGGTCCAGGCAAATAGGTGTGAAAAACCTCAGCTGGAGACCCTGGAGAGCTGCTGCCAGTCGGAGAAGACAATACTGACTTTGATGGACCAAGGGTCTGATTCAGTATAAGGCAGCTTCATATGTTCAAATACAAAGAAAGCACCTTTATGACCAACAAGTGCTAGTGTTTAAGCATGCTTTATTTTAAGGTTGTTTATAAAAAAAACTTTAGTCGTGTTTCTCTGTGTCCTTTAAAAAGTTTATATCTCTGCTACCTAATCTCAAATAGGTACACAAGGTCCCACTTATGTCAGATCCGGCCCTCATAACAGATGAGTTTGACAGCCCCCACTAGAGAACACCAGAAATCTCTTGTGACATGGATCCAGCGGATCCGCAGCCTTTCCCCCAGACAAAGGTTTCTTCCAGGGCTCAAACACAGAGGAGCACAAGGCTGAAGGAGCCGATCCCTCTCTATGCCGCCCCCCCCCCCTCAGCTTGAGATCCTGGAACTGGAATTGCAAGGGGTTTCCCCAAATAAGGAGCACTTGGTTGTCTTCCTTTCCTCCTAATCTCTGGAATAGAGTTTGCCCTTTTTACCTCACACCCTGAGGTGGCCTTTTATTCCACTACAGCCTCAAGACTTCCTTCCGTCCCTTTCAGTCGCTGCCAATTCAGACCACCTCAGCAAATATTTTAAAACTGGGCATTTTTGTTCCTGGGTGCATCGCCTTGCGTTTAATCTAAATCCACCTTCATTTACTATGTTGTTGCCAGATAGATTCAGGCGGGGAGCTGCGTTGGTCTGAAGCAACAGAACAAAGCTTGAGTCCAGAGGCAGCTTGAAGACCAACCAAGTTTAATTTGGGGAAAGTGTGCATTGCATACAAAAACTTATACCGAGAATTCAGCATGGTTGGTCTTAAAGGACCCCTGGACTGGAACTTGGTTGCCGGAAGCTCCCTCATCTCTTCACACTCAGCCAGCATCCTGAATCATTCAACTGCAATGCTGCTCACCCCAGTTCCAGATCATTCGTGAACAAATTCAACAGCAGATCTCTGCAGGGTTCCACTCCCCACCAGCTGCAAATCTGGCCCTGTGGCGGCTGCTTCACCCCTACGGGAAGCCAGTTTCCAGCAGCCTGAGGGGGCAGGGAAATTATCCAGGAAGGACCCTCTGGGAAGTCAACCAGTATTCCGGGAGAACTCTGGGTCTCCCCCAAGGGTTTGGGGCTCCTGTGTATTGGTAAAAGGTATAACATTAGCAGTGTCTCTGTCTCTGAAGGGCTTTGGATGGCACGTAAGCCCTCTGAGGGTACATTAGGGATGCTTGCATTGCCATCCTAAGCCCCGTCTCTGAGGGCTTTGGATCACAGAATCATAGAGTTGGAAGGGACCTGCAGGGTCATCTAGTTCAACCCCCCAGGGCAAGGCAGGGACTTCACAAATACCTCCCCCTCCCAGTACATATCCCCAATGGCCCCTGCAGGCCTCCACACCCAGGAGATGGCAAAACAACCCTCCAGGATCGCTGGCCAAAGGGGCCTGGAGAAAATTGCTTCCTGATCCCAGAGCGGCGATCAGCATTTCCCTGGGCGTGGCCAGAACGGCTGCCTTCTTTCTCAAGACCGGCCCAAGTTCACACAACAGCAAGGATACACCAGGGTGGGGCTGCGTGTCTAGGGCCGAGCAGGGCCGTGTGGGGTGTGTCGTGGGCAATGCTCCATCTAAACTGTGGAGTCTTGGGAGCAAAAATCCTACTTTGCCAGCTACTGGCTTTAAAGTTGTGAGCTGCTGCGTCCATTAGCTTGTTCTGGGGCCATCCATCCTGAGCTAAGACAAAAAGGTGTGAGCTGGAGGCTGCAGCACCTGGGAGCTAGCTCAGCTGAGGGGGAACACGCCCCCCCCGCAGGTTTCCGAGGGGCATTTGGAGCTCAGCGGAGGTGTGCTCCCCCCCGCCACCGCCACGCTTTCCTCCTCCTTCCCCCCCCCAGCAGAAGAGGAGCGGGGGGGGAGGGAGGCAGTCTCTGCAGCCGCCTTCTGCTCGGCCGTCTGGGCCCGACGGCTCCCCCCCGCCGCAAGGCAGCTCTGTCTCCTGCAGGGGGACTCGCTTCCCGGGCCCTGGCGCCCACAGCCCCCTGCCTGCCGCCCCGCACAAGGGCCGCCAGTCACGGGACGGCGCCAAGAAGCCCGGGCGGGTGCAGCCAGGAGGGTCGCCTCTGAGCACATGCAGAGTTCCCACTCGCGGGGAGGGGGCGGGGCCGTCGCAGGCCGGGCGGGGGGCGGGGCCGGACGAATCCCTGCGCTCGCGCTGATTGGCGGGCGCGGAAGAGGCGGGGCATGGCGGCAGCCGGCGGGCCAGCGGGGACTTGTGCGCGTGCGCGGCTGGCTGCACGACGGCCCCGCGAGGGAGGCCAGGCGGCGGAAGGGACGGGGCGGGCGGGCGCCCCAAGCACTTGGAGCCCTCGGGCCGCGGAAGCCGAGCAGCAGCAGGGCCTGGGAGGAGGAAGGGAGACTGCCGGCCGGGAATCCCCGCAGTGGGGAGGGCGAAGCAGGCACCCACGCAACACGCACCATTCGCACACACACAAAGCGGGGTTGCTGAAGAATAAAAACCAGTTGGAAGCTTTTCCGCTTGAAGACCAAAGAGGACATGGCAGACCCCTCCCTCTCCCTCCTGCTGCCCCTCCCGCCGAGCGACGGGAGACGCCCGGGGGGCACCCAGGTTCAGGTGCTTCTGGGGCTCCCTTTCCTCCCCCCCAAAAAAAAATCTCCAGGGATTTCCCAGCCCAGAGCTGGTAGCCCTAGATGACTCCCTTCGACTTGGCGTGGCTCCCCCTCCCCTTCACTAGAGATGCCAGAGACTGGACTGGGCGTCTTCTGGATGCGAGAGGGATGCTCTGCTGCTGAGCTTGGGGGCGGGGGGGGGGCTCCTCACACATAATGGCCCCCCAGGACATCACCAGGGGGCTGAAGCCCCCGATTCCCTGTGACCAAAGGCTTCCCTTCAGGAAAATACCAGAGAGGGAGAGATGCCTATTTTTTCCTCTCTCTTCCTCCCTGCTTCCCCCCACCCCACCCCACCCCCCAATACCCCAAGCTGACCAAAAGAAAAAATGTCTCATGGGAAGTCCACAGTAAGAACATAAGAGAAGCCATGTTGGATCAGGCCAATGGCCCATTCTGTCCAACATTCTGTGTCACATAGTGGCCAATATGTGTGTGTGTGTATGTATACACACACACACACACACACATATATATATACACTGTGGCTAATAGCCACTGATGGACTTCTCCATATTTTTATCCAATCCCCTCTTAAAGCTGGCTATGCTTGTAGCCGCCACCACCTCCTGTGGCAGTGAATTCCACATGTCAATCACCCTTTGGGTGAAGTACTTCCTTTTATCTGCTCAGCAATTTCATTAAATGCTCATGAGTTTTTGTATTGTGAGAAAGGGAGAAAAGTACGGTATTTCTTTCTCTCCTTTCTCCATCCCATGCATAATCTTGTAAACCTCTATCATGTCACCCAGCAGTCAACGTTTCTCCAAGCTAAATAGCCCCAAGCGTTTTAAACTTTCTTCATAGGAAAAGTATTCCAAACCTTTAATCATTCTAGTTGCCCTTTTCTGCACTTTTTCCAGTGCTATAATATCCTTTTTTGAAGTGCGGTGACCAGAATTGCATAGTACTCCAAATGAGACCGCACCATCGATTTATAAAGGGGCATTATGATACTGGCTTTGTTTTCAATTCCCTTCCTAATAATTCCCAGCATGGTGTTGGCCTTTTTTATTGCAATCGCACACTGTCTTGACATTTTCAGTGAGTTATCTACCACGACCCCAAGATCTTGGTCAGTCTCTGCAAGTTCACAACCCATCAACTTGTATTTGTAGCTGGGATTCTTGGCCCCAATGTGCATTACTTTGCACTTGGCCACACTGAACCTCATCTGCCACGTTGACGCCCACTCACCCAGCCTCAACAGATCCCTTTGGAGTGCCTCACAATCCTGTCTGATTCTCACCAACCTGCACAATTTAGTGTCATCTGCAAACTTGACCACTTCACTGCTTACTTCCAACTCCAGATCATTAATGAACAAATTAAAGAGCATGGGACCCAGTACTGACCCCTTCAGCACCCCATTGCTTACCGTCTTCCACTGTGAAGACTGCCCATTTATACTCATCTCCGCTTCCTATTCATTAGCCAGTTTTTGATCCACAAGAGGACCTGTCCTTTTAGTCCATGACTCTCGAGCTTACTAAGGAGCCTTTGATGAGTAACTTGTATTGTGGAAGCTTTCTGGAAGTCAAGGTAACATCTATTGGGTCCCCTTTGTCCACATGCTTGTTCACCCCCCCCCCCCAAAGAACTGTAACAGGTTAGTGAGGCAAGATCTTCCCTTACAGAACCAATGCTGAGTCTTCCTAAATAACTTGTGTTAATCAATGTGCCTATTCATTCTGTCCTTGATAATGGTTTCTACCAACTTTCCTGGTATTGAAGTTAGACTGACTGGCCTGTAATTTCCTGGATCTCCTCTGGAACCCTTTTTAAAGATGGGGGTGACATTTGCTACCTTCCAGTCCTCAGGAACAAAGGCAGATTTCAATGAAAGATTGCAGATTTTTGTCAGGAGATCCACAAGTTCAACTTTGAGTTCTTTCAGAACTCTTGGATGTATGCCATCTGGACCTGGTGACTTATTAGTTTTTAATTCATCAATCAGTTGTAGGACCTCCTCTCTTGTCACCTCAGTCTGACTCAGGTCTTTCAACACCCCTTCCAAAATTAGTGGTTCTGGAGCAGGCAAACACTTCTCATCTTCCACAGTGAAGACGGAGGCAAAAAATGCATTCAGCTTCTCAGCCATTTCCCTATCTTCCTTCAGTAATCATTTGACCCCTTGGTCATCCAAGGGCCCCACTGCCTCCCTGGCTGGTTTCCTGCTTCTAATATATTTGAAGAAATTTTTATTGTTGGTCTTTATGTTTTTTGCAGTATGCTCCTCATTGTCCCTTTTTGCCTGCCTGATCACAGTCTTGCATTTGATTTGCTACAGCCTGTGTTCCCTTTTATTAATCACACTTGGACTAGCTTTCCACCACTTTTACAGCTTCCATTACTATGTTCCTCATAGTCCCTTTTTGCCTGCCTGATCACAGTCTTGCATTTGATTTGCCACAGCCTGTGTTCCCTTTTATTCATCTCACTTGGATTAGCTTTCCACCGTTTTTACAGTTTCCATTACTTTGTTTGTTAACTATGCAGGCCTTCTCTTATACCTGTTTGTGCCTTTCCTAACTTGTGGTATATATTTTATCTGAGCTTCTAGGATTGTAGTTTTAAATAGCCTCCAAGCTTCCCCAAGGGTTTTGACTGTATTTACCTTTCCTTTCAGTTTCCTCTTCACATGCCTCCTCATCTCAGAGAATTTACCCCTTTTAAAGTTAAACGTGGTTGTGCTGATCTTTTGGGGCAACTCCCTATTTATACAAATGGTGAAATCAATAACGTTATGGTCACTGCTCCCAAGCGGTGCGATCTCTTTTACATCGCTCACCAAGTCTTGGGCATTACTTAGGACCAAATCCAGGATCGCCCCACCCCTGGTAGGTTCAGAGACCATCTGCTCTATAGCACAGTCATTGAGAGCATCTAGAAACTCAATCTCTTTCTCTCGACCTGAACACATACTGACCCAATCAATCTGCGGGTAGTTAAAATCACCTATTACGACACAGTTTTTACGTTTAGCCGCTATCTTTAAGGCTTCCATCATATTACAATCGTCCTCTCTCTTTTGATTTGGTGGGCGATAACAAACTCCCATAGTTAAATTTCCTTTTGGGCCCTCTATTTCGACCCAAAGCATTTCTAGAAGGGAATCTAATTCTTTGACCTCAGTCTTACGGGACTGTATACCCTCTCTGACATACAGAGCCACCCCACCTCCAACCCTTCCCTATCCTTCCAATATAATTTATATCCAGGAATCACCGTGTCCCACTGATTCTCCTCATTCCACCAAGTTTCTGAAATTCCCACAATGTCTATATTTCCCCCCAACACTAAACATTCCAACTCACCAATTTTACTTCAAACACTTCTAGTATTTGCATACAAACATCTATAATTTCCCAGACAAATTAGGCCCGCAACCTTCCTCCTGCTGCCTCGAGACTTTGGCAGACACTCCATACTGTTTGTCACCATCTCAGTGGACAACTGATCCATTACCCGGTAGAAAAGTAACAGCTAACCCTTCATCTCTTTGAGATGAGTCCTCCCGAACCAGAGACATTTCATCTCCTGTCGACTTTCCCCCAAGATTTAGTTTAAAAACTGCTCCGCCACCTTTTTGATTTTAAGCGCCAGCAGCTTGGTTCCATCTGGGGTCAAGTGGAGACCATCTCTTTTGTACAGCTCCCGCTTGTTCCAGAAAGCATCCCAGTGCCTAACAAACTTAAACCCTTCCTCCGTACACCATCGTCTCATCCACACATTGAGACTTCTAATTTGTGCCTGTCTCTCCAGGCCTGCACGTGGAACAGGTAGCACTTCTGAAAGGGTCTTAAGTCTCCTGCCTAGCAGCGTAAATTTTTCCTCCAGGACCTCACGACTGCATTTCCCCACATCACACTGTTAGTGCCAACATGCACCACGACCACTGGCTCCTCCCCAGTATTCCCACAGTATTCTAGTGTATTTCTCTTTTAGAATAGTGCATCAGAATAATTTTTTTTTGTATTGACATTCTCAAATAAGGGATATCTTATTACATATATGAACCGATATTTTAATGTATTCTTTTTTTCTAATTACAAACTAGAATGATGTTTATACCTGTGTTACATGTTTAAATTAAACCTTTGAGAAACTTATGCCTGCTTTTTAACCCAGAGCTAACATTACAACAGACTCTTATTTATTTGCAGGTCACAGGATACCTAATGACATAGACATCAATCTGCTATTCTGACCTATATTGCCTTGTTTTTGTTGCTTTAGCCCAGTCAACCCAAAACTAGCAATCACCAGACCCCAAGCTGTGATTCTTTTAATCTGCTAAAAAAACATTTCCACGATTTTGTGTACTAATTCACTGCCCTCTTTCTCTATATTAAAGACTGCTTGCCATTCCATCCTATTGTCTGAAGTGTACTTAGAGCACACGAAAGCTTCCATTGTGAATAAAACTTTGTTGGTCTTAAAGGCGCTCCTTGACTCCTGCTTTGTTCAACTGCTTCAGACCTGGATCTATCTGCAAGAAACCTTGCAGGCGACGTCTGTAGGAAGTCACCCGGCAGCAGCGCCCAAAGAAAGCCCGTGCATGCCAGAGAGCGACGTGGGAGTCCAGCCCGGTTTCGCTCTCGGCGGAAGGAGGCTTCCGCGCGCCCGCCCGCCCACTCCTCCCCGCCCGGCATGGAACTGGGTCGCTGCACTCCCGCGCCGCCCAAGGAGGCCCTGAAAGGTGGGTGCCGGGCGCAGGTCCCCCCTCTGGCCCCCAGGGGGCAGCAGCGCGCCCTCGCCCGGGCAGGCCCGTGACGTCACGGCGAGTCACATGACAGGAGCTGGAGTTGGGCCGGGGAGGGGCGGCGGCGGCGGCGAGCCAAGGGTTAATCCCGTGCAGGACCCCCCCCCCCCCCCCCATTGCAGCCCCTGCAGAAAGAGGCCCCTGGCGTCGTGCAGCCCAGGCACACTAGTTGGCCCTGGTGCAAAGCCCATTCAGAGCACGGGCCCGGCTGGGCTCCCGGCAAGAGGCACTGGGGAGAAAGGGCTCTCTCTTTCCCTTGTGCCGGAGCAGCGCTGCCCCCGCGGGAAGGAAAGGGCGCCCCCCTGCCCGACCTCGCTGTGCAAGGGGCAGGCTGCCCGGGGGGGGGAGGGAGGAAGTGGCGGGACAAAAGCGCCCGGATAAAAGGGCTGCGGCGCCTTCGCTTGCTCTCCCTCCCGCTCCCGCTCCCTTGTTCCTGCTGGCGCGAGGAGGGGCTGTTTTGCATCCCTTCGCGTCAGCCCTGCCTCGTTCCCTTCTTCCTGCCTGCCAGAGCGAGCGAGAGCGAGGAGGGAGGGAGGGAGCGCGCCCAGCCCAGCCCAGCCCACGCCGGCCTCCCCCTCCCCGGCCCTCCCCGACGGAGAGGCGCGCGGCCCCCTGGCCTGGCCGGGCCGGGCCCGCTGGCAGCACGGTGAGTGGGGCGGGCCGGGGCGCACGCAGAGGGGCGGCAGGGAGCGCCGTGGCGGCGGGGAGGGGGGGGCGGCCGGAGCGACTCGCGAGCCTGGCGGGCACGTGGGGGCGGCTGGAGGGGGCGAGGCCGACTTTCCCGGGGCAGGCGAGGGGAGGGGAGGGGAGGCAGCCCGACCGACGAGCCCCTGCAGCCGGCGGAGCGGGGTGTGCGCGGCGCGTCCGAGGGCGCCGGCGGGGGAAGGAGGCGCGGGGCTTGCCCGAGAGAGCGGCGGGGAGGCGGCCCAGCCTCCCTGCCTCCCTCCCTCCGGCGCGGAAGGGCCGCTTGTCTTCGGTGCTCGGCGCTGGCCCTTTGGCCTGCTTGGCGGCGTGCAGGCTTCCGAAGGCAGGAGGCGGCTGGAGCCTGGCCTGCTCTTTGCAGAGGGAGCCCCCCGCAGGCTGGCCCCCACCTCCGGCCTCTCCCGCGCAGGGCAACTCGCATGGCTCCCGAGAAGGGCTGCGATGGGAGAACCCCCCAGGAACACACACTGCTCATCCTCTCTTGCCCTGAGAAGCCGCCGCTGGGCCTGGCTGGGGTTGCAGTGCTGTTCGCTTAAGGCTTCCCCTTGGACTAGTGTGTCCCCACCACGCCTGCCTTGCTGCTCCTTTGGGGGTTCCCTCCCACCTGGCAGTCAAGCAGAGAGTGGCTGCAGTCCTTTCAGGTGGGAAGAGATGAGGCTGTGGGTTTGTTAGACCTGAAAATGTGTTTCTCTCTCTGTCTGAAGTCTACAAAGTGCTGTGAGCATAGTCATGCATAGTGCAGAGGGTGTCTGCGAGAGAGATGGGTCCCAAGCGGGGGGGGGGGGGGGGCATGAAAGGCTGGGGCATGGCCAGAGCAGGAGTGCTGCGGCAGCGGTGGGAACTGCCCCATTGACTGGGAGTAGCAGAGAGAGCAGTGGAAGCTACCCGGAACACCCTCTCCCCTTCCTGCCTCCTTTCCTGGATGGATGTGGGGAGGGGGGGAGCTGGAAGTGGCCCCTTTCTGACCTCAGCCTGCCAGGCCAAGTGGCCGGCATGCTTCTGTGCTTGGCTGCTGGACAGGTAGACGGTTGGGGAGGGAGGAACTGCCACAGCCAGAGGGGGAAAGTAGTTGCCATCGGTCTGGGCCTGGTGCCCTCTTGCCCTTCCTGTGTGACTTAGAGAGAGAGGGAAGCAGATGATGGAGTGGCCAGATTCAAGCTTGGCATGAAGCAGCAGAAACAAGTTTGAGGCGTCCAGTCAGTTGCCTTCAAGACCAACAAAATTTTATTCAAGGTATAAGCTTTCATGTGCATGCACGCGCCTGTATCTGAAGAAGTGTGTGTGTGCGCGTGCGCACACCAAAGCTTATACCTTGGATAAAACTTTGTTGGTCTTGAAGGTGCCTGACTGGACTTAACCCTGGTGGCCAGAGAGTTAATTGTGGCAGTCCCAGTGTGGGAGGCAGGAAACGAGGAAGGAAGGGCCTTGCATTTCTTTCCTCAAGGAAGGCATCTACTGACTGTGTGTTTTTTCTTCCGGTTTGCACAAGAAGAGGGTGGGGAGAATTCATTTCTTTTTAAATATTGTTTATTCTTTACATATAATTAACACAAATCTCCTCCAGCTGCTTCTTTCCTTCAATAGGAAGCTCATGTTTCCTGCTTTCAGCTTTTCCGGCCCCCTCCCCCCCTGCAGTTGGGATACATCCTCTGGGAATCCCCCCCCCCTTCCCATCATCTCCCAAAACCTCTCCCCTGCTTAGCTCCAGGCAGGCAGGACGGAGGAAGCTGCCCCTTCTGCCCAGGGAGGTGGGAGTGACCCTGCAGTCCTTTCTGATGATCTGGGGAGGGGGGGGAGAGGGAGGGAGGGAGTCTGTTTGCAAGTAAAAACAGAGCCCAGGTAAAGGGGGGCCACCCCCCCCCCCGCCATGCCAGTCTGCACTGTCAGAGTCAACAAGGCTAAGAGGCGGGAGGGGGGCAGGGCCTAGTTCCTTTTGCTCCATCCTTGTGTCACAACAGGCTGTTCACACACACACCATGAATGGAAAGACTGGTGCATAAACCCCCAAAGATTGGGCCCGTCTTCCCCTGTCCCGCAGAAGTCTGAGATTCCACATTGGTCTCCCATATAGAGAGATCTTAGATCTCCTTCACAGATCTCTCCTGCTGCCTCCTTTGGTTTGGCCCTTCTTTTTGTTTGAAGGGTTGAGGGGCTGGAGGTGTCCCGTCTCCTCTTGGGAGGTCCACCCGGGAAGGGGGCGGGGAGAAGGTGGCAGAGGCACCAGGCCTCCTTTCGTATGGGGGGCAGGAGGAGTTGGCATTCTCTGAGGAGGCCATGGAAGAACTCGTCCAGAGACCCCTGCAAGGGCCCTGGAAGCTAAAGGGAGAGGCGCTCCTTGCCCCCTGTCCACGTGTAGCCCTGTCAGCCCAGCATACCCAAGCTGAAGCCCCCCCCCACACACACACACACCAGGAGGCTTCATGTCTGAGAGTCCTGCGGAGGGCAGGATCGGGGAGGGCTGCAGGTCGCTTCTCCTCCCTCACCCCCAGCTCTCTCCCTGCCATTTGCTCTCCTGAGTGGGTCTGCCTAGTTCCTGTTGGCACTAAAGAGACAAGAGGGCTTCCCCTCCCTCCCTCCCGCTGGTCTGTAGCCTCTTGCCTGCTGCCTGCCTTCTAGGGGGCACCAGCAAAAGCGGGGCCTCAAGCGAAGTGTCCCCTCTGACAGGTACAGAGCTGCAAACAGAATATCAAGTAAACCCTGTTTCCTTTTGCTTGTGCAGAGTCAAGAAGGATGCTGCCCCCAAACTAGTGGGAGAAAGTGGCATTGCTGCCCATTGGGGCAATTCTCTTTGGTGGAGACATTGGCAAACTTCTCCGGTTGCAGGGTCCTCCTGTATCAGGTAGATGATCCAGGGGGTCTCCTGCCCCCCAAAAGCCCTTCCTTTGTGCAACAGTGAAAGCAGATGCTGAAACATGGGAACAATATCCAGCCCAAAGATTTCTAGAAATTACCTATTGCTGTTACTTATTTTTAGTGATTTCATTTGGTCTAGGCAAGGGAGGTTTACACAATTCCAACTTGCTTTAGCTGATATTTGGATGTGCGTCGCTGTTCTTTAAAGCTGGAAAAATAGATCCGGAGTTCAGAACGTAGAAGGTTTGCAATGCGTGTCGAGGGTCTTGCGGTAACTGGGAAGTGTGTGAAACTGCAGCTGCCCTTCTGGCCTCCCCAGCAAAATGTCCAGAATGCCCCTCCGGTCCCTCCCTCCCTGTGACCGAAGGAACCAGGCGGCAGTGGCCACCCCAGGCCATCAGAAGCCAAACTGCAGAGGGGAGGAAGGCGCTAGAAGGAGGGAAGGAAGGCTGCTTGCCTGTTCTCATTTTATCTTCCCTGCTCCGCTCTGCCCCTGTGTCCTCTATGAAGGGCAGTTTCTGCAGGTGCCTCTCCTCTGATCCTTTGCAGCGTTACCCCCCCCCCGCCCCTCCCACCAAATGTGTCCGCTGCCTTCTTGTCTTTTGTGCTTGTTGGTCAGCCGCCCCCTTTGCAGCCCTCCTGCTCCTTCTGGACCTTCCGCTTGGCCTGAGGGGGTGGGGTGATACCTATTGTGGGGGGTGGTAAGACGTTTGGAGCAGGACTCCTTCCTGGGAACTGTAGGGCAGCTTTGGGGTGGGGGAGAGACGCTTGGGGTTCTTCTGTGTTTTCCTGGGGACATCAGTGAAATTAAGAGGAGGACGGAGAAGGACCAAAAAGAGCAGTCTCTCCTTTGTGCTGCTTTCTTTCTCTCGGAGGCTGAGAGAGGGATGTTCTCTCCTCTTTCAGACTCAGCCCTCGTTTGTTCACTGTGTTCTGCAGTCCCTTTTGCAAAGGTTTCTTTCCCTAAGAATGTCCCCAGCTAATCTGTGAGTGGCAAATATTGGCCAGAGGGTGTCTCAACTCAAGCAGTGGCTGGCTGGCAGGCTCTCAGTTGGGTGCAGGTTGTCCTTCCATTTGGATTATCTTGGTTCTCACCTGTAAAGGGGGAAGGTGAGACAAGCCAGTGATGCTTTGTTCTACATGTTTAACAGTCCAGGGTGGTTCTGTCTGATGGAGCTGCTTTTCTTCCAGCTGCTCAGGCAGCAACGATGGTGAGGGGTCTGGAGACCAAGTCCTAGGAGAAAAGGTTGAAAGAGCTGGGCATGTTTAGCCTGGAGAGGAGGCGGCTGAGAGGTGATACGATCACCATCTTCAAGTACTTGAAGGGCTGTCCTAGAGAGAGAGAGGGGATGGGGCAGAGTTGTTTTCGGTGGCCCCAGAAGGTCAGATCAGAACCAACAGGTTGAAATTAAAAGAGTTTTCAACTAAACAGTCGGAAGAGCTTCCTGACACTTAAAGGCAGTGCTCCTTCTGAGCTGTGGAGTCTTGTAAACAGAAGTTCATTACATTTATACCCCGCCCTCCCCACCGAGGCAGGCTTGCTCAGGGCGGCTTCCTGAGCTACTAGCATTAAAGTTGTGAGTGTCCTCTGGGGCCATCCTTCCTGAGCCAGGACAAAAATGTGCGAGCCAGAGGCTAAAAACTGAACTAGCTCACACTAACTCAGCTTAGAGGGAACACTGGCTAGAGTGGTTCCTCAGTGGAGCAGGCTGACTGGGGAGATAGTGGTCTCTCGTTCCTTGGAGGTTTTTAAGCAGAGGCTGGATGGCCACCTGACAGCAAGGCTGATTCTGTGAACGGAGGCAGGTCATGAGAGGGAGGGCAGCATCCGGGCTTAGTTCTCAGGGCCCCTTTCTTACACACCCAGGGGAACAGTGTTTGCTGCTCTGCGGTCAGGCAGCAATTTTTCTCCAGCCCAGTTTTGCCAGGAATCCTGGAGAGGGGTTTTTTTGCCATCTTCTGGTCATGGAGCCTGCAGAGGTCTCTGTGTGTGTGTGTTTCCTGCATTGTGCAGAGGGTTGGACTAGATGACTCTGGAAGACCCTTCCAACTCTATGATTGTATAGTCCTTTGTTCTGTCTGCGCAAAGGTGAAGTCTTTCCTGTATGAGCTGTGATTTATTTATTCGTTTTTGCAGAGATGCTCTGGTGAACGTCTCAGGCACTTTTTTTGACAATGAGACGAGGTCATTCGGCTTTAAGCCTGAAAACCAGATTTCATGGTCTTTGCAAACTTCTAGATAAACATGACTTATGGAAGCCTGAACTTCCACCTTCCACTGTGATAGGAGCCAAGAGATTCCATTGCCTCCATGTCCTCTCTCCTACCTCTCAGCGATTAGACCTTATGTCTGTATTGGGTGTGGCACTGGCGAAGAGGCATTTTGAGGAGGGAAGTTCAGGATTTAGAAATGGATCTCCTTGGGTGGGGTGGGGGAAGAGGCTTTGTCTTGGCTGGCCTCAGGCATTTCTGGGTGGTGGGCTCCGCTTCTGGGACTTCTAATGCTGCCTCAAAGAATACTCTGGAAACATGAAGCCCAAGCAGCGCAAAAGACCAACAGACGTGAGCCTCATGGAATCAGGTTGTGTTGTGTTGGATCAGCTGTGTTGCTCTGAAGCAGGAGAGCAAGGTTTGAGTCCTGTTTAGGCACCTTAAAGACCAACCAAGTTTAAAGCACAGAAAAGCTCCCCAGAATGAAGCTTTGTGGGTTTTCAGGGTGGCTGACGGAAGCTCTGTTCTGTGGCCATGATGGAACAAAGTGAGCCAGATGTGATCCTTGCTAGAGCCAGCCCTCCTTTGGCGCAGGAGCTCACAGGGGCATTGTTTTGTGCTCTTTCTTTCTTACCCAAAAATACTTGCTTCTGGGCTCCGTTGTTCAACCCTCCTGTGAGAATTTTGCCGAACTCTTAAGATTTGACAAACTTTCTAATATTTTTCCCCACAAAAAAAGGGAAAATAACCAAAACATAGAAAGCAGACAGATGGAATTCTTCCTGATGCAACTGGGGCCACAGAGGAGAAAGTAATTTTAGAAGTATGATGGGAGTGAGGCCCTATCATATTATGATAATTCTAATTCGAGAAGCATTTTACGGGAGATGCTGAGCTGATATAATTTAGTATACCTTCTGGTGATGTCAGGTGGGTGTGGCGTTTGCAAATGAATGGTGCTAATGAGCTCTGGCACCTCTTTTTCTACAAAACGACCTCTTAGGTTATCCAAAGACCAGCGCCGCGCCCCCCCCCCCGTGGTTGCTTGGTGAGGCTTCATATTTGCCATTCAGACCAGCATGGGATGGGCGTGCAGGAGTGGAGGGGTAGCATCTGCTTGGTTCTGCTGCAAAAGGAAGGGGGTCTCACTCGCTCTGAGCGCCTTGAGGTGTATCCCTCTTGGCCAGTTATCTCACCCTCCTCTGAGATTTCTGTCCCACCTCCATTCCGCACAAGGCGGGTATTGCAGAATTCTGGCCTTTTTTGCCTCAGAGGCAGGCTGGGTGGGCTTTTGTTCTGGAGGTGACCCTGCTGGCCCACGTCATCGGACCGACCGGGGCTTCTCCAGCAGCCTCCTGAAGTCCGTGGGCCAAGGCTGGAGCCAGGGAGCGGCTCCACCAAGAGGTTCTCAAAGATGGCTGTGGAACAGCGGAGGGAGGGGAGAGGCGGAACAGAGGCTGGAGCCCCCCTGAAATGCAGCAGAGGCAGAAAGAGGCCAGAGAAGAAGAAGACTGCAGATTTATACCCCGCCCATCTCCCTGAATCAGAGTCTCAGAGTGGTCACAATCTCCTTTATCTTCTCCCCCACAACAGACACCTAGTGAGGTGGGTGGGGTTGAGAGAGCTCTTACAGCAGCTGCCCTTTCAAGGACAACTCTGCGAGAGGTATGGCTGACCCAAGGCCCTTCCAGCAGCTGCAGGTGGAGGAGTGGGGAATCAAATCCAGATCTCCCAGATAAGAGTCCGCCCACTTCACCACTGCACCAAACTGGCTCTGGTAGCCCTGGAAAACTGACCTGTCCATCCTGAGGGGGCAGGGAGCAAAACAGAAAACTTGGCCTAGAATAGAATGGATGTCCTGCTCTGTGTAAGGAATAATGGACCAGTATGTTATAAATAAGTGTGTGTGTGTGTGTGTGTGCTGTAGTGTAGGCAGACATTTGTAAAATAGTTTGTAAACTGTCCAGCATTTTATAAGCAATTTCATTTCAAGACAATCCCTGGTTTTCTCAAAGGCAAATGTATTGATTTAAAATATCCGTTAGCCCTCTTTCTCCCTTGCAGAACTCAAGGCAGCTTACAATATAAATAAAATGTTTTCAAAATAAATTGAAAACCATAATAAAACAGCAACTACAATAGTCCAATAAAAAGTTTTAAAGCTCCAGTTAAAAAACTCTAACTGAAATGGAGTCCTAAACAGAACACTGCATGTTCTGAATCCGTGTCGTCCTCCTGCCCCCCCACTCCCAAGTCAGTGGGACTCTCCCCAAAGCACTCTGTATGGAGGTGCCTTGGGCAGGGCACCAGCTCTCCTTTGCAGCCTAGCCCCCCTTGGAGGGGTCCAAAGGATTCAGGGCAGCAGCCTTCTTACCCCGCCCCCCTTGATCTGGTGCCCTGGCATCACCCCCCCTCCCAATTCACTAAGCCCTCTGTAGAGCACCAGAAGTCTTTCCTGAAGGTAGAGAGGACCTGAGAGGGGGGTGGGGGCTGCTGAGCCATTTATGGGGGTGGAACTTTTTCTTTCTTGCTTGTGTGAGTCCTTTTCTGGGGGGGGGGGTCATCAGGCAGAGGCCTCCCCCTTCTGACTGGGGAGTTCCAGGGGAAGCAGCCTGCTCTGAGCTCACCTAGATGTTTCTTTGATCCTTGAATCTCTGCCCAACTGTTTGTAAAGACAGAGCATTTCCCACAATTGGGAGCGAAGCTGTGTCCATTAAAGAAGCTTTTGTGGGGGGGGGTGTTATTCCCCTGTGATGAGGGTCCTTAAAAATGGCTTCCTCTCTCCTTTGGCCAGATTTATTTCCCTCCCTCCTTCTCCCCTTTTCTTCCTCCTCCCTCCCTGGAAAAAGAGGGGGAACGTAAGAAATAAGAAAGGGGGTTGAAAGAGTGGGGGGGTGGTGATTGGCAGACCCTGTGAGAGGCAGGGGTCACTGTGTGGGGCTGCTTGATCTTTTCAAGGGCTCTCCCTCCCTCGGTACAGGCTGGGAGCTTTCTTTCTTTCTTCCTTTCTTCCTTCCTTCCTTTCTTTTCAGAGCTGTTCTGCAGCTCTCTCCTTCTCTCCCTTCCCCCTCTCCCTTTATTTCTCATCCCTTTTCATTCTGTCTCTCTCCACCCCCTCCAGGCTCCAGCTCTCTCTCTTTCCTTGTTCCTCTATTCAGTTCCTCCCCCCCCCCCCTTTTGAATAGCTTTTCTATTTTCAGAGCGGACAGGGAATGAGAAGGAAGAGAAGTCATTTATGCAAGGGGGAACTTGAAGGTCTCTCTTTCTCTCTCTCTACCCCTTTCTTCCCATTTATTTCAGCAAAAAAAAAATCCTTTTTCAAGGCAAAGAACAAGCAGTCTTTGAGCAGAACCCTGCAAGATGGCAAAGGCCCTCTGCTCTCCTGCAGCTCCCCTCAAGGCAAACAGCAGCTCTGAGGGCGTTTACCCTGGGGGGGGAGAGTTCTGCCCCCCTCCCCACCACCTCCCCGACCCAATCCCATTGGGATCCGGTCAACCCCTTCTTCCATTGCTTTTCACAAATAAACTGCCACAAGTCCCATTTGTGGCTCTCTGTGCTGCCCTCCAAGTCGTCTCTTCCCCCAAATGGGGCTGCTTCTTGCAGCCGCTGCAGTGGGCCCTACACACACACACACACACCCCTCCACTTGCCCACTTCCTCTGCAGAACGCACGGGAGGAGGGGGAGGGGCTATCTTCAGGTTCCTTGGATGTCACAGTAGGTGTGGGGGTGTGTGGATGGTGGCATCGGAAGGGTGGGGGGGCACCAGCACTACAGAAAGTTGCCCTTTGAGCCTGCAGGATTTGTGATGTGTGTTGCAGAAAGGGCTGACTAGTCCTAGTTATTCCTCTTAATTAGAATTTAGTAATTAGGCAGTCTCTGGCAGAAAGCCACGATCTGTTATTTACAGGGACTACTTCTCAGCCAGTTCCCAGGGTTTGGATGTGTTCAACTTTTAGGGATGAGCAAAGTTTTGCCGTGTGCGCGTGGCCCGTCGGGGTGACAACCTCTGGGCCCGGTGCTGCCCGAGTCTCACCCGTGGCAAGTGGCTGCTTCGACCACCCGCCCTGCTCCCAAGCGTGTCCTTTGTGGCTCTTGGGCCCTTCACAAACACGCCAGCCCTTTGCTCCTGGGAGGGCTGCTCTGCTCAGCCAGCCAAAGCTGCTAAAGGGAGAGCCGTCTGGTCCCTGAGCCCACCCCCACCCCGGGGAGCATTGGAGAGGGCCAGGCCAGCAGGGTGGGGGCCACTCAGAGGTGCTGCTGTGGTGGTTGATGTGCAGCCCCCCCCCCCCCAGTGCTGTTGGGCACCCTTGCAGAGGCCTGTGGCTGGGGGGTGGGTGCTGTAAAACCAGCCCCAAGGGAAAAGTGCTTAAGTGAAGAAGGTGGGGCTACCCTGGGAGGTGGGAATGTGTTTGTGATGGGAGGCAGGAGGTAGGCAGTGGAGGTTTGGGGGATCAAAGGAGGCCCCGGCCCCATGCTGCCAGGAGACGGGGAGGGAAGGACGGCTTTCCTCTAGAGTAAGGGAGAAGAAGGGAGAGCCACGTGGTGAGGGAGGGAGAGAAGAGGCAGAGAGAAGGAGAGAACCACCCAGCAGAGGGGGGGGGGTTGCCAGGGAAACAGGAAGAATGAGAGAGGCAGGGAAGCGAAGGAGAGTGAAGGCTGGAGGGGGGGCCTCCGAGACAGAGTGTTTGGCGGGGGGGGGGGGGGCTGAGTCCGCTGGGGGCCAGGTTGATCTTTGGTTGGCTGCTGGGGTGGTGGTTTTCCTCTGCCAGGTGAGCTGTCTTGGGATAGGTGGGGGGTGGGGCTGTGCTTCCTGCCCTCTTTGTAGGAGGGGATCAGAGCCCCCCTGCCCTGCAGAGGTCCCAGGGCAAGGAGGGCAGGCCATGCCCCCCCCCCCCCCGCTGGTCCCCAGGGTGGCAGAGGGTGGCACCAGGGGGGGGGACGGGGGTGCTGCCACCATGAGCCCCAGGGTAGAGGCTCGGCTCCTTGGGGGTGGGAGTTGGGGGTTGACTAGCAGTCGCAACCCCCCTGTCAGCAATGTGCCTGTTTCAGCAGCTACCTGAAGTTCTCACCTGGAGCTGTGGGCTGGCTTGCTGGCTCACTTAGTGGCCACTGGAAGTTTTTCCTTCTGGGCCTTCTTGAGGGCTGGAAACTTGATGGGAAAAGCCAGAGGTTCTTGGGAGTAAGGTGGCTTCTGTAGGAGCCCAGCAGCAGCTGGAGTGGGTGGCCTTTATAGGAGGGCTTCTTTTTAGGAGAGGCCTTTGCTGGGGGGCAGATGAGGCCCCCCCTCAGGGTGGTGGTGGGTCAGACCCCAGCCACGCCCTGCCCAGCTCTGCCACCTAAGAGTTCCCCTTTTTCAAGGCCACGATCCTTGAAGTGATCCCATGTAAACTTAGCACTAATTCCTCAACCACAGGACACCACGAGATCGGAGGAAACTGAAGCGGGGGGGGGGGGAGGGCTTGGTGGTTTCCAGAAGGCCGTCAGGAGCAGAGCCATCTCTGACATTGGCTAGCCTAAAGATGGTCTGCTGCAGGTGGTTGGAGAAATGTCGACTGAGGGGTGACATGATAGATAAGATTATGCATGGGATAGAACAGGTAGAGGAAGAAGGACTTTTCTCCATTTCTCACATTACGAGAACTTGTGGACATTCAATGAAATTGAAGAAGACTTCAGATTTATACCCCGACCTTTTCTCTGAATCAGAGACTCAGAGCGGCTTACAATCTCCTATTGCTAAGCAGTCGGGTTAGAACGGATAAAAGGAAGTCCTTCACCCAAAGGGTGATTAACATGTGGAATTCACTGCCACAGGAGGTGGTGGTGGCTACAGGCATAGACAGCTTCAAGAGGGGACTGGATAAGCATATGGAGCAGAGGTCCATCAGTGGCTCTTAGCCACAGCTTATTGTTGGAACTCTCTGTCAGGGGCAGTGATGCTCTGTATTCTTGGTGCTTGGTGGGGGGGCAACGGTGGGAGGGCTTCTAGTGTCCTGGCCCCACTGATGGACCTGATGGCACCTGGTTTTTTGGCCATTGTGTGACACTGTGAGTGTTGGACTGGACGGGCCAGCATGGTTCCTCCTATGTGGTTCCGAGGGCCTGGTGAGAGGGTTTTCCTGAAGGCTGCACTTTGGGCTCTTCCATCATGCCTGGAAATCACACACACACTTTTAAAAGACTCTTTTGGGACCAAAGATGAGTTCTGGAGAACTCAAAGCTGGCTCGTGATTGGAAGTCTTTTTGTTGGCCTTCAAAAGGCCGGACTTTTAGGGTTTCAGAAGCTTCCCTGGGGGATTTGTGGTTTAACAATGCCTTCTTTGAAGCCCCTTTGGTGAGTGAGCCTGAGGCGAGTGTGGCCCAGGATGGGGCTCCAGCGAGAGGCTGACGGCTTCCCTTTCTCTGTTGTGCAGGAGCAGGAGCGGTGCTGGATGGTGTGCGAGATGGACCGGTTTGCTGACTCCGGGACGCAGACGGAGGCGGTGGTGGTCTTGTCGCTGGCCCAAGCCGCGGTCCTGGGCTTGGTGTCTGAGAATGAGCTGCTGGGGGCCACTGTGACTCCGGGAGGGTTTTTCCCGGGCCTGGCCGGGGAGCTGGAGGAGACGGCAGTGGTGGCTCCGGAGCAGCCGGGCGGAGAGTGTCCCCAGGAGAGCGAGGGCCGTGGCCAGGCGGAAGGGCCCGAGGAAGAGGGCTTGGAGGTGGAGGTGCTCTTTGGGAAGCACGCCCGCCGGAGGAAGCGGCCCCCCGTGAGGCTGGTGCCCAAGGTGAAGCATGAGAAGGGGGAGGGGGAGCAGAGCGAGGCGGAGGTGGCTGCCCTGAGCGAAGACCGGGGAGGAGAAGAGCAGCCCCCTTGCACTCCCCCAGCCCCACACATGGAGGAAGAGCCCAGCCCTGACCAGGCTGTCCAGAGCAGCGCCACCAAAATGATCGACCTCAGCGTGTTCAGCCGGAAGCCGCGGCGCCTCCGGCACCTGCGAAGGCCCCCCCGCCATGAACTCTCCCCCGGGGAGCCCAAGGAGAGCCTCCCCAGCCCCCCCGCAGAGAGCGTGGAGGCCCTGCCCGGCGACTACAACGGCTTCCCTGCTCCCGGCCCGGCCTCCTTGAGCCACGTGGAGCAGCACCTGCCAGACTCGCCCCCCGACCCAGACCAGAGCCAGGCGGCCTTTGGGTGGCCGGAGGCCCTGGATGCCGAGGGGGAGGCCCTGGGCGAGCACAGCAAGAAAGCCCAGCTGGACCGGCTGGACATCAACGTGCAGATCGACGACTCGTACCTGGTGGAGAAGCGCTGGCAGTGCCGCCTATGCGAGAAGTCCTACACCTCCAAGTACAACCTGGTGACCCACATCCTGGGCCACAACGGCGTCAAGCCCCACTCGTGCCCCCACTGCAACAAGCTCTTCAAGCAGCCCAGCCACCTGCAGACCCACCTGCTCACCCACCAGGGCACTCGGCCCCACAAATGCCAGGTGTGCCACAAGGCCTTCACCCAGACCAGCCACCTCAAGCGCCACATGCTCCTCCACTCCGACGTCAAGCCCTACAGCTGCCGCTTCTGCGGCCGGGGCTTCGCCTACCCCAGCGAGCTGAAGGCCCACGAGGGCAAGCACGAGAGCGGGCGCTGCCACGTCTGCGTGGAGTGCGGCCTGGACTTCTCCACCCTGCCCCAGCTCAAGCGCCACCTGGCCACCCACCAGGGGCCCACCCTCTACCCCTGCCCCGAGTGCAGCAGGGCCTTCCACTACCGCAGCCAGCTCCAGAACCACATGCTCAAGCACCAGAACGTGCGCCCCTTCGTCTGCACCGAGTGCGGCATGGAGTTCAGCCAGATCCACCACCTCAAGCAGCACTCGCTGACCCACAAGGTAGGCAGGCAGTGGCGGGGGGGGGGGGGCGCTGCATGGGAGGTGAGAGAGCTGGGGCAGCTTGGGAGAGTTGGGCAAAGCGCACCTCTGGCTTCATGTGTCGGGGAATGCTGGCTTTAGGGCCTGAGGTGTTCCTGGCTGCCCCATGGAAGTGCAGGAGGGCTGGAACAGGAGCCCTAGAGAAGGCAGAGCATCGGGGTCCTGAGTTCCCAGAAGGGCAGCAGCAGCAGCATCCCAAGCACAGTTGGCCATTTGGCGAAAGAGCTGCTCTTTGGAGCTGTGCCTCGAGCTGCCGTGGGGGGGCGACGTCTGCAGGGCTCCTGCTCTCTTCCTGCCGTGGGGCAGAGGCCAGCTTCTGTCTGTCGCCGCTTGCAGGGGGTGAAAGAGTTCAAGTGCGAGGTGTGCGGCCGAGAGTTCACCCTGCAGGCCAACATGAAGCGCCACATGCTGATCCACACCAGCGTTCGCCCCTACCAGTGCCACATCTGCTTCAAGACCTTCGTGCAGAAGCAGACCCTCAAGACCCACATGATTGTGCATTCGCCCGTCAAGCCCTTCAAGTGCAAGGTGGGGCTGGGCTGCCCTGGCCAGAAGGCCGGGAGGGAGGGAGGAGGACCATGACGGGCATATCCCACCTGCAGCCCTCGGTCTTGGGATCTCACCAGGGCTCAGACTGGCAGCGGAGGAGCCTCCTGGTGTGCTTCAGAGGCCAGCCTGGGCTCTCCTCTTCCGTTCTTCCCTCCCTCCCTCCCCCCTTGCAGGTGTGTGGGAAATCTTTCAACCGCATGTACAACCTCCTGGGCCACATGCACCTCCACGCGGGCAGCAAGCCCTTCAAGTGCCCTTACTGCTCCAGCAAGTTCAACCTGAAGGGCAACCTCAGTCGGCACATGAAGGTCAAGCACGGGGTGATGGACGTCAGCCTGGACAGCCAAGGTAGGCGGCCAGAGAGAGAGGGGAGGGGAGGGCCGGTGCCGCTGTGCTGCTGCTCCCCCTGCAGGCCATCCGGGGACTTGCCAGCCCAAGGCTAGCCGGGTTGTTGGGACTTCAAGCCCAGCTGCTGCCCCATAGCCTTTATATCCCTCCCCCCCCCCCTCCACAGATCCCATGCTAGAGCTGACCAGCGGTGGTGACCACACAGACCTGGACGGGCCGCAGGAGATAGACGACTACGAGGAGGAGGAGGAGAATCCGTATGAGTACGGAGGGGTCGGGGGGAACCCCCCAACCGAGTCGGCCTTGACGGAGCAGGCCATGAAGGAAATGGCCTACTACAGCATGCTGTAGGTGGAGGGGGCTGGGCGTGGCAGGAGCCACAAGTGCCCCCCCCCGTGTTGGCTTTGTTGAGCGGGGAGAGGGCTCCTGGGGGGGGGGGAGACACTGCCTATCTGGCTCCTGCTCTGCACAGCCCTTCCCCCCCCCCCAGGCTGTGTTCCAGGGGGCTCCTGGGGGGTCTTTTCTCCAGCTGGAAAGGGCCTCCTTTGTCCTGCAGGGAGCAGCCAGGACTCCCCTCTCCAGCTCCCCCCTTATAAACTACCTCTGCCCCACACCAAAAAAACCCAAACTTTATAATGGCAGGGGGCCTGCCCCAAAGACTTGTGGGGTGAGAGAGCGCCCCCCCATCCCTTTGCTGGCAGAACAGCCAAGGTGGCACAATTGCTCAGTTAAATTCCAGCGTTGTCTCCACAGAGTGGACTCTCTCTCCCCCCCCCCCCCACTGTGTGCATAGATCTACTGTGTTTATTTTTCCTGTTCTGAAGAAGTTCAGCAATAAATGAATATTCTTTGGCTGATGCGAGTGCCTGGGGTGGGGGGGGGGGCGGTGGAAGCGCTGCAGGACACAACGAAGGCATGAGGACTAGTTTTTAATGGCTACCACAGGGCCCAACAGACAGTACATAAATTACAGCACAAAACCATCCCCTTCATCACTGTCCAGCAATTGGGGCAGCCAGCCCTGAGCCCCCCCTTCCCTTGTCAGTAGCAGCAAGAGGCGTGTATGGGGAGGGGTCTTCTTGGGACAGCAACGATGGGTTTTTAAAAACGACCAAAACTAATGTTTTCCTGGTCGAAGGTCAGAGCGGCAGCAGCCAGAGCTGGTTCTGTTCAGAATGAGGTAAATGGCCTTCCTCTGTCGTGCCCCCCCTGCCCTGCACACGCTGGGAGTGTGCCCCCTACTGCTTGCCCAGGGCTTTGTCCAGGTTGTTCTTGATGGCGTCCAGGAAGTCTGTGGTGTTCACAAAGTGCTCGTTCAGCTTCACGCTGGAAGGACACAGAGGACAGGAGTGTTTGTCCGGGAGTGAGCGGACGAGCACTCCTCTGCCCCACAGCACCTCCCCCCTCTCTCCCCACACTCTTACTTGCTCAGTCCATGGATGCAGCCGGCCAAGTCCTTGGTCATGGACCCTGACTCCACCGTCTGAACGCAGACCTTCTCCAGGGTTTGGGCAAACCTAAGGAAAGGACAGGATCACCCATTGCTGGGATGGAAAGGGCTGTCCCCACACACAGTGGGCAACTGCTGCTCTCGGCAACTGGGCAGCTCTGGGCCCCCTCCTGCCTTCCTCTTCTGCTCCAGATGGCCAGAGAACTGCACAGTTCAGGTGTGGTTCTGTCCCGCTGCGGCATTTTGGTTCCTGCAAACCACACCACCCCCACCCCGCCCCTTCCTACAGCAAGCCTGCGCTCTGCTGGATCGCAGCTGTTCTTACTTCATGAGATCAGGATTGCTGTCCAGTTTGCCTCTGTGCTCCAGGCCCCGGGTCCAGGCAAAGATGCTGGCGATGGGGTTGGTGCTGGTGGGGTTGCCCTGCAACGAGAGAGAATCGGGCCTGAGTGCCTGGACAGCATCTCCTTCGTGGACCATCCGGCCCAACCGAGCAGAGCAGAAACAGGCAGTCTCCTGCTCGGCCACAATAGAAGATGATGATGATATCGGATTTATATCCCGCCCTCCACTCCAAAGAGTCTCAGAGCGGCTCACAATCTCCTTTCCCTTCCTCCCCCACAACAAACACCCTGTGAAGTGGGTGGGGCTGAGAGGGCTCTCACAGCAGCTGCCCTTTCAAGGACAACCTCTGCCAGAGCTCTGGCTGACCCAAGGCCATGCCAGCAGGTGCAAGTGGAAGAGTGGGGAATCAAACCCGGTTCTCCCAGATAAAGAGTCCGCACACTTAACCACTACACCAAACTGGCTCTCAATACACAGCACAAGCCCCTCTTTCCCCTCCCCTGCCTCAAGCTGCCCCTCAGCTCCCCCCCCCACCTTCTGGTGCTCCCGGTAATGGCGAGTGACTGTGCCGTGGGCAGCCTCTGCTTCAATGGTCTTTCCGTCCGGGCAGACAAGCACAGAAGTCATCAGGCCCAGCGAGCCAAATCCTAGGAAGAAAACCAGATTCTTTTGAGAGAACCCCACAACCCCGCTCTCCCCAGGGATCAGAAGCTCCTCAGCAGACAGGCTCACACCCACCCCACAGGCCAGCTCTCTTCCAAGCAAAAGCCAAATGTCTGCCCTGGGAAGTTACTGCATTCACTCTCCAGCATTGGTCACGAGGGAGCCACACAAGAACTCCACCTGGAGGAGGGGGTTATCAGTGGCTACTAGCCATGGTGGCCGAGGAGAACACCATCAGGGGCACTAAACCTCTGAATCCCCGACAGAGCAAGGAGGCAACGTCAGGGGAAGGCCTCAGCCTCTCTGCCCTTATTGGCCATGTGGAGGAACTGGCTGGCCACTGTGTGAGACAGGAGGCTGGACTAGATGGACCCTCCCTGATCTGATCCAGCAGGGCTCTTCTGATGCTCTTCTCAGGGGAAGGCCTCAGCCTCTCTGCCCTGTTGCTGGAACTCTAGAGGAACTGGTTGGCCCGTGTGAGACAGGAGGCTGGACTAGATGGACCCTCCCTTGTCTGATCCAGCAGGGCTCTTCTGATGTTCTTCTCAGGGGAAGGCCTCAGCCTCTCTGCCCTGTTGTTGGCCCTCCAGAGGAACTGGCTGGCCCTTGTGTGAGACAGGAGGCTGGACTAGATGGACCCTCCTTGGTCTGATCCAGCAAGGCTCTTCTGATGTTCTTCTCAGGGGAAGGCCTCAGCCTCTCTGCCCTGTTGTTGGCCCTCCAGAGGAACTGGCTGGCCCTTGTGTGAGACAGGAGGCTGGACTAGATGGACCCTCACTGGTCTGATCCAGCAGGGCTCTTCTGATGTTCTTCCCAGGGGAAGGCCTCAGCCTCTCTGCCCTGTTGTTGGCCCTCCAGAGGAACTGGCTGGCCCTTGTGTGAGACAGGAGGCTGGACTAGATGGACCCTCCCTGGTCTGACCCAGCAGGGCTCTTCTGATGTTCTTCTCAGGGGAAGGCCTCAGCCTCTCTGCCCTGTTGTTGGCCCTCCAGAGGAACTGGCTGGCCCTTGTGTGAGACAGGAGGCTGGACTAGATGGACCCTCCTTGGTCTGATCCAGCAAGGCTCTTCTGATGTTCTTCTCAGGGGAAGGCCTCAGCCTCTCTGCCCTGTTGTTGGCCCTCCAGAGGAACTGGCTGGCCCTTGTGTGAGACAGGAGGCTGGACTAGATGGACCCTCACTGGTCTGATCCAGCAGGGCTCTTCTGATGTTCTTCCCAGGGGAAGGCCTCAGCCTCTCTGCCCTGTTGTTGGCCCTCCAGAGGAACTGGTTGGTCACTGTGTGAGACAGGAGGCTGGACTAGATGGACCCTCCCTGGTCTGACTCAGCAGAGCTCTTCTGATGCTCTTCTCAGCGGAAGGCCTCGGCCTCTCTGCCCTGTTGTTGGCCCTCCAGAGGAACTGGTTGGCTGCTGTGTGAGACAGGAGGCTGGACTAGATGGACCCTCCCTGGTCTGACTCAGCAGAGCTCTTCTGATGCTCTTCTCAGCAGGGCTCTTCTGAGGTTCTTAATTGAGGAAGACTGAACACCAACTCCCTTTTGCTGAATTGGACCATCCAGGTCAGTTTGGTGTCGTGGTTAAGTGCACAGACTCTTATCTGGGAGAACCAGATTTTCCACTCTTCCAGCTGCACCTGCTGGTATGACCTTGGGTCAGCCACAAGTTCTCTCAGAGCTGTACTCTCAAGAGCAGTTTTCTGTCAGAGCTCTCTCAGCGCCACCTGCCTCACAGGATGTCTTGTGTGGAAGGGGAAAGAAAGGAGATTGTAAGCTGCTCTGAGATAAGGGTGGGAGATAGATCTAGTCTCTTTCTCTTGTCCCCTCAGAGGGGCAGCTGCTCTCTCTCCAGGGTCTCAGGCAGAAAGGTCTTTCAACATCCCCTCCTGCCTGGTCCTTTAAGCTGGAGGTGCTGCTGGGGATTGAACCAGGGACCTCCTGCATGCCAAGCAGAGGCTCCGCCCCTGAGCCACGGCCCCTCCCAAGATTCTCCAAGAGAAGACAACAAGGGGATCCTCTCCTTGGATGCTGCGGGAAGGGGCCACGTTGGTGTGGGAGGGGGAGGAAGATCTCTTGCATTGCATGAGGCACACATGTCATCCCCCCTTGGGGAAGGAAGCTGGGCTTACTCACTCGTCAGGGAGTTCTGGAATCGGACAGAGGGCGACGTGCTGCTAAGCCCCTGCCCTGGCAACAGCCCCCCCATCCACCCCTCCTCCCTCCTTCCAGAAGGGGGTCCCTCCAGCATCGTACCTTGGGCCAAAATATCGGACTGGACGTCCCCGTCGTAGTTCTTGCAAGCCCAGACAAAGCCCCCCACTGACTTCAGCACCTGGGCCACCATGTCATCGATCAGCCGGTGCTCGTACCAGATCCGCAGCTTGTCAAAGTCGGTCTTGTAATGCCTGCCGGGAGGAGGAAGGGAGGGAGAGGTTGGCTCCCAGGAATTCTGCCTTGCAGGCTTTCGGGCCTTACTTTTTGGCTTGTTTTATTGCAACCCGCCTGGAGTCCTTCCCAGGCAAGGTGTTGAATCGATACTGGGAGACTGGAAGGAAAGGGCGGGCCCAACCCCGCAGCAAGAGAAGGCGGGGGGAGTCCAGAAGCGCTCACTTGTCAAAGATCTCCTGGAAGATGTCCTTGAAGCGCCCGTCATAGGCCTTGAGGATGGTGTTCTTGGTGCTCATGTACAGCGGCCACTTCTTCTGGATGGCATACTGGAAGCAGCTGTGCGCAAAGCCTGCAATGGACTGCAAGGGGCAGGCGGGCAGAGCCTCAGTGCCAGAGGCTCCGAAAGCCAGGCAGCCCCTCCCAACTCAGAGCGGAGGGCCCCAGGGGGACGATTCCTCCCTTGTGCTCCTGAGTGGGGAAGAAGAAGCCCCCAACGCAAGACTCGGGTATGCTCCCCCCTCCCCGAAGGCCAGACATTTCATCGGGGGCCTCACCTCGTCAGTATTGTACATTCCCATGCCGACACCCCCACCAGGGAAGTTGTACACCTCCCACTCCTTCACTCCGCTGCCATCCTTGGGGGTGAACACCATCTTAAAGGCCCCAGGCCTGTCCACAACAAAGTCTGTGGCTTTGTACTGCAAAGTAAAGCCCCAAAGATTAGGAAAACCCACCCAGTCCAGAGGGCTCCGTCTACCCCAGCCCACCCCCCACAATAGAGCCAGTTTGGTGTAGTGGTTAAGTGGGCAGACTCCTATCTGGGAGAACCGGGTTTGATTCCCCACTCCTCCACTTGCACCTGCTGGAAGGGCCTTGGGTCAGCCAGAGCTCTCTTATCTGGGAGAACCGGGTTTGATTCCCCACTCCTCCACTTGCAGCTGCTGGAATGGCCTTGGGTCAGCCAGAGCTCTCTTATCTGGGAGAACCAGGTTGGATTCCCCACTCCTCCACTTGCACCTTCTGGAATGGCCTTGGGTCAGCCAGAGCTCTCTTATCTGGGAGAACCGGGTTTGATTCCCCACTCCTCCACTTGCAGCTGCTGGAATGGCCTTGGGTCAGCCAGAGCTCTCTTATCTGGGAGAACCGGGTTTGATTCCCCACTCCTCCACTTGCAGCTGCTGGAATGGCCTCGGGTCAGCCAGAGCTCTCTTATCTGGGAGAACCGGGTTTGATTCCCCACTCCTCCACTTGCAGCTGCTGGAATGGCCTTGGGTCAGCCAGAGCTCTCTTATCTGGGAGAACCGGGTTTGATTCCCCACTCCTCCACTTGCAGCTGCTGGAATGGCCTTGGGTCAGCCAGAGCTCTCTTATCTGGGAGAACCGGGTTTGATTCCCCACTCCTCCACTTGCACCTAATGGAATGGCCTCGGGTCAGCCAGAGCTCTCTTATCTGGGAGAACCGGGTTTGATTCCCCACTCCTCCACTTGCACCTAATGGAATGGCCTTGGGTCAGCCATAGCTCTGGCAGAGGTTGTCCTTGAAAGGGCAGCTGCTGTGAGAGCCCTCTCAGCCCCACCCACCTCACAGGGTGTCTGTTGTGGGGGAGGAAGGGAAAGGAGATTGTGAGCCGCTCTGAGACTCTTCGGAGTGGAGGGCGGGATATAAATCCAATATCTTCTAAATATCTTCTAATAGCCCCGTGGCTTGTTTTCTACGACCCCCCCCCCATCACTGCCCACCCCCCAAAAACTGTCTTCAGACCCAGAACTGATTCTCTTCTCCTTAGTCCTCCTGGGATATTGTGCTGAATGTGCGTGACCCTCAGATAATCTATCTCTGGGTCTATTAGACCACAAACCAGTCTCCGGCCTACACAGGTTTCTGCCCAGCCTCGCGGCCACCCCCCAGGCCGGATTGCAGCCGCTTTTCTTACCCTGCCAGCATTAATTCCAGTCCACCCCCCACCCCCTCCATCAGATGGTGCACAGGGAAGGTGGGAATGCCTTCTCACTCCATATCCCACCCTGTTCCCACTCAGGTATCAGCTGTCTCTGATAAACCACCCATCGTGGGCTCGCCCAGAGCAGAGGCTGCACTTTCCACCATTATGGGCGCTTCCCCTCCCCTCCTCCACCCACCTGGTCGCCATGGGCGTGTCTGCCAATGGTGATCGGCTTCCTCCAACCTGGGACCAGGCGAGGGATGTTCTTGCAGATGATTGGCTCTCTGAAGACGGTCCCGCCCAGGATGTTCCTGATGGTGCCGTTAGGGCTCTTCCACATCTTCTTCAGCTTGAACTCTGGGGGGAGAGGAGGGATGAGGAAGTGAGGCCAGAGGGAGTGAGGTTCCCTCACTCTGGAACCAGCCCTGGGTGGTCAGCAGCAGCAGCAGCAGCAGCAGCCGCCGCCCAACTCCGGTCCACTCTCTAGAGAACGCAGGAGCCTTTTTGCCAGCTCCAGGGAAGATGGCGCCTGCGTCCTTGAGAGGTCAGAGCTCTCCAAGCACCAGCACCACCACCACTTCGCTTTCTCTAGACTAGCTGGATCGCCCTGCTCTCTGGAGGGGTTGGCCAGGGCCCGGCTCTGCCTTCACCTACCTTCCACTCGTGCCTCGTCGGGGGTGATGGTGGCGCACTTGACGGCCACACTGTACTTCTGAGTGGCCAGGGCAGAGTCGATGGTGACTTGGTCGTCGGTCTGGTCCCGGTGGGGCAGGCCCAGGTCAAAGTACTTCAGCTGGACATCCACGTTGGGCAGGATCAACTGCAAGGGGAGCCGGAAGAGGCCCTCTGAGGATGAGGAGAAAGCGGCAGGCAGGCAGCCACCCACCCACGGCAGGGAGCGCTCACAGACCCACCGGTCTCAGGCCCTGTGACCGCACAGACGCCGCCCTGGACATTCCTGCCTGCCCCATCAGTTTGCCTACACAACAAGCGACTGGTGTGGATTTCTTGCACGATTCACACATTCCTTCCCCCGCCCCCTTAAGACGGCCTTTCTGTTGCAGGGTCTCAGGCAGAGCCCTCCCCCATTGCCTGCCCCACCAGGGCGCTCCTGCCGGGGATTGAACCCGACCCCTTCCGCATGCAAAGCAGAGGCTCTTCCACTGAGCTGCATGGAGAAAGGTGGCAATCAAGCTCCAGCACCACACAGTGGTTGGGGAGGCCACAGGGGGGCTGCACCTCTTCGATGTTCTGAAACGGCAACAAAAAAGCCCTTCTGCTTTCCCTCAAAGTGACCCTTCTCCTTCCCCAAACCTAGAGGGCACATTTTAAAGACTGCCACATTGTTAATTCTGTGCACTATCCCATGCAGGAGAAGAGATCTTGGAGTGTAGTGGCTAGCTCGGGGGGGGGGGGGGGGGGGCGGCGGCGGAAGAGCCACATAGAATAAATGTCAGATGTTTGAGAGGAGGAAGGAAGGAAGGAAGGAAGGAAGGAAGGAAGGAAGGAAGGAAATAGATAGGAGGAAGGAGAGGTAGAAAGAAAACAACTTTAACTTCAAATGCATTCTCCAACCTGCTGGCAGGCTTGCAGAAGTGCTTTAATGAGACAAATGTCTTCTCCAAGCTGGTTGAGGGGGTGGGGGGGCATCAAGAGTCGCACAATATGCCTGAAAGAGCCACATGCGTGGCCAGTTGGTGCAGGGTGGCCATGGCCACAGTTAGTTTCCAAAGACTGCTTCAGAGAGGGGAGGGTCCAGCCATGGTGGCTCAAGGGAATCTCCGAGGGAGGGAGAGAGAGAGAGCACAAGCCCTCTGCTTCCCTCCCAGCACTAGGCGGCAGCAGCAGCCGAAGGCCTTGCCCTCTGGGCCCTGTTTGTTTGACCCTCTGAGGTGGCTGATTGCAAAACTGCCGCCAGGCTGGATGGGCCTCTGGCTCTTCTCACAGTCGGGCTGTTTGTTTCCAGTCCCTCCTGGACTGAGCTAAGAGCCTCCCCCCCCCCCCAGTACCTTCTCCTTGATGAAAGCCCAAATGATGCGGGTCATCTCGTCGCCATCCATCTCCACCACCGGGTTGGAAACCTTGATCCTTTTATCGGCATCTGCGGAAGGAAGGAGATTCAGGGGGCTGAACTAGGAGGCCCCTCACCAGCCCCTGCTTCTTTGGAGCTTCCCCCAGCCGCTCAGAGCACCTTCTGCAAGGGGGGGGGGGTGAGATCAGAGTGCACAGCAACTTGGGGAGGGATGGTGGCTCAGTGGTAGAGCATCTGCTTGGTAAGCAGAAGGTCCCAGGTTCAATCCTTGGCATCTCCAACTAAAAACCTCAGCTGGTGACCCTGGAGAGCCGCTGCCAGTCTGAGCAGACAAGACTGACTTGGATGGATCCAGGGGGTCTGATTCTGGATAAGGCAGCTTCATACGTTCATAAATGTTCATATGTCTAAAGGGAGGGATGGTGGCTCAGTGGTAAGCAGAAGGTCCCAGGTTCAATCCCCGGCATCTCCAACTAAAAAGGGTCCAGGCAAGGAGGCCTGAGAAACCTCAGCTGGAGACCCTGGAGAGCCGCTGCTAGTCTGAGCAGACAAGACTGACTTTGATGGACCCAGGGGGTCTGATTCAGTAGAAGGCAGCTTCATATGTGGGAGGGGTGGTGGCTCAGTGGTAAGCCGAATGTCCCAGGTTCAATCCCCGGCATCTCCAGCTCAAAAGGGTCCAGGCAAGGAGGCATGGAAAACTTCAGCTGGAGACTGACTTTGATGGACTAAAGAGGGTCTGATTCAGTCGAAGGCAGCTTCAGAGGTTCCCAGGCAAACTTCCGGGGGGGGGGGCAACCGCCAGCCCCCCCTCCCCGCTTTTCCTTCCTAGGCTCCCCCCCCCCCCGCGCCCGGCCAGAAGTGCCTGAGCCAGGCCAGCCAGGCGGCGGGAGGCTTGTGCCCCCGGCCGGACTGCGGAGGTTTGCGGTGCCGCGGGCTGGCCAGGAGGGCAGGCGCAGGAAGGGCCAAGCGGCGGCCGGGGAGGGCCTCGCCTGGGCTGGCCAAGGTCACGTTAGAGGTCAGTGGGGGCGCCGGGCAGGACAGGCAGCGGCCTCCTTCCCCGCCACGACGCGCGGGCCGGCCGGCGCCTGGGAGCGGGGGGGGGGAGGGGGGTGGTCGCAGAGCCTCGCCTGCCGCAGCCCCCCCCTCGCCTCTCCCCTCCCCTCCCCTCCGCGGCCTGCGGGCTGGCGGGCTGGCGGGCGGACTCACAGTGGCGGCGGGGGGGCTGCAGGGGCGCGGGGGGCGGCGGGAGGAGCGGCTGCAGGGCGGCGGGCGAGCGGGCCCAGGCGGGCAGGAGCGCGGTGGCGCCGAGGCGGAGAGCCATGGTGGCGCGGCTGGCTGGCTGGCTGGCGGAGGAAGAGGCAGGCGAGCGCGCCGGCTGCAGGAGGAGGAGGAGGCGGCGCCGGGCGGGCGGGGGAGCCGGCCTGCCTGCCTGCCTCCTGCACGCTCCCCGCGCCCTCGGCCCTCCCCGGGGCGGAGCCGAGCCGAGCCCCGCGGGCCGGGGTGGGCAGCCGGGAGGAAGGCGGGCCGGGGGCGGCCACGTGCGCCTTTGTTCCCGGGCAGCCCCCTCCTGCCTGCCTGCCTGCCTGGCGCAGAGGTCCCGCCGCAGGGTTTGCGCAGCAGCAGCCGCCGCAGGGGCCGGAGCGAGGCAGGGCCAAGGCCGCCGCTGATAAGAAGCGGCGTCAAGCAAAGGGCAGCGGCCCCCGCGCTACTCCCCAGAGGAGGGAGGGGGGGGGCAGCCTCTGCAGGCCCTGCTTCAGCTCCCCGTGGATGCTTCGCGCATAGGGCGGCTGGCCTAGTGACTGTCGTCATATCTGTCTGGCAGATGGGTCACCGGGTGAGTCAGCCTCAGCAGGAGAAAAGAGACGGAGCTTTCCAGAGAGGAGAGCGGGGAGTGATTCCCCCAAGCCTCTTCCCCCCTGCCCCAGTTGTGCTGCTGCTGGCCTGACTCTCGGGGACCCCTGCAGGGCCCAGGCACAAAGCCCGGGAGCAATAGGGGCGGGGGGGGAGGGGCAGCAGGTCCCCGGTGTGGCTGGGGGCCTCCAGGTTTTCCATGCTGCTCAGGGCTTGGGGCATTTTGTGCACCTGCAGATCACAGGGCTTTGCCCTCCTGCCGTTGCTGCTGCCACCGCTGGTGCTGTGCCATGGGATGGCAGCCAGTGGGGTTGGGAGTCACACCTGAGTGAGTTGAATGCCCGCTGGCCGAGGGATGGCCGGGGTGCCCAAATCCATGTGCCCACTGGAGCAAAGGCAACCGTTCTCTTCTCCTGGGAGCTCTGGGTTGGGAAGGGAGAGCTTCCCCTTCAGTGGGCCTGTTCCAGCCCTCTGCCCCCCAGGCTACAGAGGACCCCTGGGCACAAAGCTCCATGTGGCTGAGGAGGGGATTCTGGGCACACACACACACCCCTTCACACACACACACACACACCCCACAGGCAGAAACTGACTGGGTGGAAGTTCACAGAGAGAAAAGCAGTTGTAAAACAGTTAGGTTTTAACAGATGCCTTTCAGTTTGCAGGGCCTCAGGGTGTGGAGTTGGAGGGATGACCCACCATCTCCGCTTGTCCTGAGAATCCACTTTCCTGCCCGAGGAGGAGGAGGCAGCTACCAGTGTGCAAGACCTCCTGGAGCAGAGACCCATCCTCGCCTCCGGTTTTGGAGGAGGACCGTGCTGTGCCCTAGTTTAAGAAGGCAGCTTTCTGTCTCTTTGCTTTCTACACGTACAGTCTGATTTGTTTCTGAAACAAACTGCTTGCAAGATTGGCAGGTTTTCCACCTCCAGGTATTTATGGATAAACTACGTTATCTCTGGATGGTTTTCTGTCTGGCCTCTGACCGAGTTCCAGCACAGAAAGGCCCTTTAGCTCCCTGCTGAAGAACCTGTGTGGGTCAAGTCACATTAGTGCCTCCCAGCTGATATCTCTGAAGCCTCCACACACACACCTGTCCCCCCCCCCAGTTGTTAATCCAGCTTCATATTAAACTAGGAGCCTTTGCCACTGGCAGGAGTCCCCACCCCGCCCCCGGACACTAGAGTGAGGGGCGCCCTTGGCTTTTGGAGCCCCTGGAGAGCATCTGTGCGGAGCTCCCACCCTGGCTGGGGGCCATTGACTCCAGCTTTTACTCTGCCCACCCCCTCTGCTCCCCACCTTGACCTGATCCGGCTCCTGGGCAGAACTCCAGCCGTTGCCAGCCTGAGGAGACCACCCTGGTTTCCCAGCAGCATCTCGTACCTCTGTCACCCTTCGTGACTCCATCCCTTTGTCAAGGCTCCCTGCCACAGCTACCAGGTCCGACCCCCCCCCCCCCATGGCAGAACAGAGCAGGCCCACAACTGTTCTCATGAGCCTTTGCCTCCATAAGGACAGAAGAGGAGCCCTGTTGGATCAGGCCAGTGGCCCCTCCAGTCCAACACTCTATGTCACATGGTGGCCAAAAAACCCAGGTTCCATCAGGAGGTCCACCAGTGGGGTCAGGACACTAAAAGTCGTCCTACTGTTACCCCCCAAGGACCAAGAAAACAGAGCATCACTGCCTCAGACAAAATCATAAGAGAAGCCCTGTTGGATCAGGCCAGTGGCCCCTCCAGTCCAACACTCTGTGTCACACGGTGGCCAAAAAACCCAGGTTCCATCAGGAGGTCCACCAGTGGGGTCAGGACACTAAAAGCCGTCCTGCTGTTGCCCCCCAAGGACCAAGAAGACAGAGCATCACTGTCTCAGACATAAAATCGTAAGAGAAGCCATGTTGGATCAGGCCAGTGGCCCATCCAGTCCAACACTCTGCGTCACACAGTGGCCAAAAAACCCAAGTGCCATCAAGAGGTCTACCAGTGGGGCCAGGACACTAGAAGCCCTCCCACTGTGCCCCCCTCAGCACCAAGAATACAGAGCATCACTGCCCCAGACAGAGAGTTCCATCTATACCCTGTGGCTAATAGCCACTGATGGACTCTGCTCCAGATGTTGATCCAATCCCCTCTTGAAGCTGGCTATGCTTGTAGCCACCACCACCTCCTGTGGCAGAGAATTCCATGTGCTAATCCCCCTTTGGGTGAAGGACTTCCTTTTATCACTTCTAACTTGACTGCTCAGCAATTTCATTGAATGTCCATGAGTTCTCGTATTGTGAGAAAGGGAGAAAAGGACTTCTTTCTCGACCTCCTCCCGCACAGCCTTAGCAGGTATTTTCACACTCTCCAAAACGCCATTTCAAGTTTTTACTCTGTGTCCGAACTGCAGCCCCAGCCAGGCCGCTGCCCACCTGCTGCCATAACGACAGGTGCATGGAACTCACCCTGCAGACCTCCTGCCTCTGCAGCTGCTCCCCCCCCCCCCCGTTGGATGAAACCCCTTCCCCTTCCTTTCGACCCTGGAGCTTCGTCTCTAGAAGACCTGCGTTTCATGTCCTGTCCCCAGACCAGACTCTTGGCCCTCCTGTCTGTTTTCTTCTTGCCCTTTATGCCCCCAAAGGCCTGCGGCTTGCCTCAACTGCTGGCCGGTCTCCTTCCCCCCCCCCCCCCAATTGACAACATCTCTCAGCCAGGTGGGCTCATGCAAAGGTTTCCTTATTGTATCCAGCTGTTCTGCCGTTTGCAGTTCAGTTTCCCACTCCATATGTTGTGGGGAGGGAATGAAGATTTTCCTTCTTTGCACTCTCGTTATTTTGGAGCACTGCCCGGGTGCCGAGCGGATGCCTCCTCTTTGCAGACCAGGTGCCGGCAGGCAGGGCCCTCTGGCCCAGAAGAACTCCAGGAACCATTGCTGTAGTCATGGCAGCAGCAGGAGGGCACGGCATTGGGAAGGGCCATTCCAAACGATGAGAAGGTGAGACAGCCAGTCTGCTCAGCATCCCAGCTTTTGTGCCTTTCAGGGCAGACTCCCCGCCCCCCCCCCCCCAGCCTGCCTGCCTGCCGCCTTCTGGCCCAAAGTGAGCTCTGCCATCTTGCTAGCCCCCCCCCCCCCAAAAAAAGTGGAAGCTGAGCCCCCAGAAGGCCTCCCCACAGGCAGGGCTCCTGGTGACCTGCTGGGGCAAGAGGGGGACTCCTGAAGCCTTCCCTTGTCTCTGGCCTGGGGCCTCCATCCGCCTTGCCTGGCAGGAGGCCAGCACTGCCCCCCATCTGAAGGGGGGAGGGGGACCGCCTCCTCACCTCATCTGTGCCTGGCGCTCAGCCTCCCTGCCCCTGTGTCAGCAGAGAGCCTCTTCTTCTGGCCTCCCAGGCAGAGGGGCTCGGCTGCTTGGATCTCCTGGCTGCGCCTCTCCTGATTTGGGCTTTTTCCTTTCTTCTGGCAGAGCCAGAGGTGTCGGGTGCCTCCTCCTCCCACGGCCTGTGGCCCTATCCCCCTTGTGGTGAGTGAGCCCACGTCAGCATCTGGAAAGCCAGCTGTGCACTCACACCGGGGGGGGGCATCCTGCAAAAACGTCCTGCTGCGGTGCCCCAGGCTCTGCCATAAAGGGTCCTGGCATGGCTGGGGTGCTGGTGCCCACCTTGCTGCCTGTGGGTCCTTTCACTGAAGGTGGTATCCTTGGACCGCTGCTTATGGACTTCCCACCATTCTGCTCACAACTGAGGGGGCTCTCTGCCAGCCACAGAATGGGGCAGGGTGTCCTTTCAGAAGTGGCGGAACCGCTGTGGTTTTCAGGCTGGCCCAGAAGACGCTTCGGGTTTGGCATCCAGGATAGAAGACGGGCTCCTTTGCACTTTCCGTAGCAGGTTTGAAAGGGGGGGCTAGTTTTGTTTTATATGGCAGGACTGCTTGCAAATAGCACTTCTCTGACCCAAGTCTCGGTGTGGGGGGAGGGGGCATGGCCTTCACTGGTGGCACAGGACAGCCTTTTCTGGGCTCCATCACATACCCTGGCGTTGCCACCTTTTTCGAAGCTGGCACACAGGTCTTGTAATTCCTATGGGGTCCCACTTGTTTAAAGACCTGGAAGGCTCCGTAGAGATGCTGTCGGCTTCCAGCCGTGGCCAGCTGAAGACAGACACTGGCACTGTTTCTTCTATGTTTAAAAGTTAGAATGCAGACATTTGGCAAGGACAGCAGTCTCTGAAAGGTTGTTGCAGCCCACACGATCCAAAAGACAATGAGGAAACGGGGCTGTCCAAGGGAGGGGCAAACTGTTTGTGCTTCTAGGACAGCGTTGAAGGAGAGGGTGGAGCCGCTCCTCGGAGCTTGCTTAGCTGCTGCTCTTGTGGTTCTGTCAGGTGCTTGCTGATGCGGCATGTCACTTCCTCTTCTGCTTACAGACAGATTGCAAGATATGAGAACGCTTGAGTCTTGCAGCAAGATTCCCAGGACAGAAGAAGATGGGCGGGTTTGTATACCCAGGACCGGCCCTAGACTCTCTTGCACCGTAGGCAAGGCTGACTTCTGTCACCCTCCCTGCACTGATAAGGTCACCGAGTCACATGCAGGGTGCCCAATTTGGAGACCCCAAAAGGCCAGCACCCTAGGCAGTCACCAAGTTTGCCTACTGGCAGAGCTGGCCCTGTGTGTACCCCACTTTTCTTTACCTGAAGGAGTTGCAAAGCGGCTTACAATCGCCTTTCCCTTCCTCTCCCCACAAGAGGCACCTTGAGAGGCAGGTGGGGCTGAGGGAGCTCAGAGAGAACCAGGACTGGCCCATCAGGGCATGTGGAGGAGGGGGGGGGGGAAGCAGCCCCCGTGAGAGTCTGCCGCTCTTAGCCATGATGCCACACTGGATCTCAACATCCCTTCAGCTGATCTGTTGCATCAGAGTTCTGGTCCCTAGTCAAGAATGCCGTCCTGAACAATTCTGTTTTTCACATTTTGTGAAATGAAGAAACGTGAGGGGCGGGGCTTCCTAACAGCCTCAGGAAGACCATCCCATAATGTGGGAGCCACCACAGCACTGTGTGAACTGCTGGGGTTACCTGTTTGGGAGGAGGGGAACCTTCAGAAGGTTTTGCTCTGATGAGTGCAGTTGTTACAGTGGAACACGCTGTTGGATATTGGCCCTCTGCACACAAGAGGATCCGGGAGGGAAAGGGTGAAGAGAATTCTCTCTCTCTCTCTCTCTTGGGTACACTTGGCCCCGCCCTCTCATCGGTTAGATTTTGGGCCTCTTTGCCCCTCATTTGTCTTTTTATTTCATCTTCCATAGGCCCTCCCTTCTCTCTCTTTCTGTGCTTGGAGCTGTAGCAAGTGAACCTTTCACAAATTAATCTGTTCACAATAAGTTAACCCATGTTCCTACATTAATATGTTTTGTAACATGTACTTCTATTTTTGTAAGTAAAATTTCTTTCTCTTGTTCCCACTGGAGTCAGATCATCAGCATCTTCCCCCTTCCCTGGGAAACATGGAGGATCGGGGATACTGTGGAAAGGTTCTGTGCTTCCAAGGCAAACTGTCTTTTTTCTTTTTTACATTTAACCCAGTCCATACCGGAAGAGGTACCTGGGGCTTCAGTGCCATGAGGGGCTTTGCATGTCCCCTCCCCAGCTACACAGAGTTGCTAGAACTTTTTTTGGGGAGGAGCTCCAAGCTTGCTTCTCTAGTAATAAAGTTGGACCCCGAATCACCCTAAGCCCTTAAGGGAGTCAATGCAAGACAGCTGGGCCCTCTCAAAAGGGGAGCCCCCTGCCCCTCCCAATCAACCCAACGCCTGCCTTGTCAACAGTCAGTTTCAGCTGGTTTGCCCTTGAGCCATTCAGCTACAGCAGTCGGGTTCAGAGGCTCTCTGGCGTCTGCAGGCAATCTGGATAAATGAGAATTTGTCTTAGTGTTAAGAGTTAAAGAACTCTAAAGAGCGTGAACAAACATGTGGACGAGTGACCCAGTGGATGTTGTTTACCTAGACTTCCAGAAAGCTCCGATAAAGTCTGTCATCAAAGGCTCCTGAGTAAACTCTGCAGTCGGGATGAGGAGACGGGTCCTCTGGTGGATGAAAAGCTGGTTAAAGAAAGCAAACTCTTGGATACAGCAGGCCCAAGGGGTGGGCCATTGGCCTGATCCAACACATTGTATCTGAAGCAGTGACCGCAGGGACTCATGAAAACTCCTCCCTTGTGGCCACCAACTGTGTTCATCTTGAAAGTGCTGCTGAGGCTCCTTTCTGCTGCTACAGACCAGGGGTCCCCAAACCCCAGGCTGTGGACCGGTACTGGTCCATGATCTGTTAGCAATCGTAATTATTTCATTATACATTACAGTGTAGTAATAAGAAGAATAAGAATAAGACATTGGATTTACATCCTGCCTTCCACTCCGAATTTCAGAGTGGCTCACAATCTCCTTTACCTTCCTCTCCCACAGCAAACACCCTGTGAGAGGGGTGGAGCTGAGAGAGAAGAAGAAGATAGAAGAAGATATTGGATTTATATCCCGCCCTCCACTCCGAAGAGTCTCAGAGCGGCTCACAATCTCCTTTACCTTCCTCCCCCACAACAGACACCCTGTGAGGTGGGTGGGGCTGGAGAGGGCTCTCACAGCAGCTGCCCTTTCAAGGACAACCTCTGTCAGAGCTATGGCTGACCCAAGGCCATGCTAGCAGGTGAAAGTGGAGGAGTGGGGAATCAAACCCGGTTCTCCCAGATAAGAGTCCGCACACTTAACCACTACACCAAACTGGCTCTCTCCCAGAAGCTGCCCTTTCAAAGACAGCTCTGCGATAGCTATGGCTGACCCAAGGCCATTCCAGCAGCTGCAAGTGGAGGAGTGGGGAATCCAACCCCGTTCTCCCAAATAAGAGTCTGCACACTTCACCACCACACCAAACACTTTAGAAATAAAGTACACAATTGTATCATCTTGTACCATCACACACACCCCCACCCCCCAGTCCATGGAAGAATTGTCTTCCACAAAACCAGTCCCTGGCGCCAGAAAGGTTGGGGACTGCTGCTATAGACAGACTATTATGGTTCCCCATCTTGACCTATGAGGAGGGGCATGAGAAATTAGGGCTCTTTGGCTTGGAGAAATGACAACTGAGGAGTGAAATGACAGAGGTTTGCAAAATGGGATAGAGAAGGTAGAACAAGAAGTACTTTTCTCCCTTTCTCACAATCCAAAAACTTGAGACCACTCAATGAAATTAGTGAACAGTAGATTTAGATCAAAGGAAGGCCTCCTTCAGCCTAGAGCTGTTAACTGGTGGAATTCGCTGCTGCAGGAAGTGGTGGCAGCCTTGAGCACAAACAGCTGCAAGAGGAGATCTGAAACATCTGGAGCAGAGGTCCCAGAGTGGCTGTTAGCCATCAGGTATAAAGGGAACGCACTATGTCGAGGACACTGATGCTCTGTCTTCTTGGCAACATAAATATATAAATATAATAAGCATAAAATTGTTTGTGTATATTTTTGAGCTTTGTTTTATTGGTATATTATTGAGCCATTGCTGTATTTTAACTGTTTCATTACGACTGTGATCAGCCCTGAGCCCATATGGGAAAGGGCGGAATATAAATCAACTGAATAAATAAAACAAAACAGTGGGAGGGCTTCTGGAGTTCTGGCTCCGCTGGTGGACCTCCTGATGGCCCACCTGGGTTTTGGCCCGCAGGCAACACAAGAGGGTGGACTGGAGGGCCCAGCTTGGCTTCTCTTCCGTTCTTCAGTGCAGAGCTGGGTGTCCTCAGCATATTGATGGCACCCCATCTGAAAGCTTCACACAGAGCCTAAACAACACGAAGGCACCAGGCAGGCCCTGCCCCACCCCACAGGAAACCTGTCCCCTTTCTGAGTCCTGCCCCCAGGGACTGGCACCACAGGCTTCTATTTGGGGTCCCCCGGGAACCCTAATATTCCTTTCCTCCGCCCCCCACTCAACAGCTCTCCCACCTCCTTATTCAGAGCATCTTCTCAACATAAAGCTACAGTCTTGCGGGGGGGGGGGGGGGGAGGCTGAACAGAACCTCTAAGGGCCGGAGGCAGTACAGGCCTCTTTGTTGGGAGCCGCCCTGAGCCACTTGTGGGAAGGGCGGGATACAAATCATAAATAAATAAATAATAAATACCGTAAATTTGTAAGGGGGGAAATGGTGGGGGTGGGATTTGGACTGCTTCAAGGCTTTGGGGGGGGGGGGGAGCAGATCGTTTCTTGAGCGGCCCCTCTCCTGGGGAGTCCAGCACTGAGGCTTCGGACCCTGCAGGGCAGAGACCTCTGGATGTGGGGGGTGCACGACTTGTGAGCCCCCACCCACAGCTTACATTGCGGTGCAGCGCTCTTATGTAGCGGAGGCTCTTCCACACGGGCGGCTGGCTGGGAAGCCCGCCCTCCCCCCAGCCCGGGAGACGCCGCTTGCACCTCGCCAGCCAGCCCGCGCCACCCGCTGCTGCCTGGCCGGCCAGCTGACTCTCGGGGCCCGGGGGCGGGGAGGCAGGGCAGGGCCGCCCTCTGGCCAAGCGAAGCCCGCGGGGCTGGGCTCCGGCGTTTCGCAGCTGAGCCGGGAGGGGGCGCTCGAGGAAAGAAAGAAGGAAGGAAAGGCTGCTGCGGTGCTGAGGGCAGGGCCTGGGCGGTGTTGGCGCCGGAGGAGAGGCTCGTTCTCGCAGGGGCTGCTGCTCCTTGGGGGCCCTCTTCTCACCGCCCAGCCGGTCGAGTTTGCTGCAGAGAGGATGGCGCCAAGGCTAAGGCCGGCAGCAGCCTGGAGAAAAACGCCCTGCCCTAATAATGGGGGGGGGGGGCTTCCGGGGATGATCTTTCTGGCCTTCAGGGGCCCCTTCGTGTGCCTGGGAGAGCCTGCTAGCAACCCCAGGTGCCCCCTCTCCAGGTGAAAGCAGCTCCCCCCACCCCGGACTCAGAAAGGTGCTGAAGGGGAGCTTGGGGGGAGGGGTTTCCAAGGCCATGCCAAATGCAGGGGAAGCTACAGCATATGACAAGGGGCTGTGAAGAGGGTCTGCAGAGCATGTGTGGCCAGCAGCCTGGCAGCTGCAGTGGCTGAGAGGGCCAGCTGGTTGGGACGCGGGGAGGCTGCGGCTCCCAGAAATGGCCTTTGAAGAAGATATTGGCTTTATAGCCTGCCCTATACTCAGAATCTCAGTGCCTCAGAGCAGTCACGATCTCCTTTTCCTTCCCCTCCCACAACAGGCACCCTGTGAGGTGGGTGGGGCTGAGAGAGCTTTTACAGCAGCTGCCCTTTCAAGGACAACTCTGTGAGAGGTATGGCTGACCCAAGCCCATTCCAGCAGCTGCAAGCGGAGGAGTGGGGAATCCAACCCGGTTCTCCCAGATAAGAGAGCTGTGGCTGACCCAAGTCCATTCCAGCAGCTGCAAGCGGAGGAGTGGGGAATCCAACCCGGTTCTCCCAGATAAGAGAGCTCTGGCTGACCCAAGGCCATTCCAGCAGCTGCAAGTGGAGGAGTGGGGAATCAAACCCGGTTCTCCCAGATAAGAGAGCTCTGGCTGACCCAAGGCCATTCCAGCAGCTGCAAGTGGAGGAGTGGGGAATCAAACCAGGTTCTCCCAGATAAGAGAGCTATGGCTGACCCAAGGCCATTCCAGCAGCTGCAAGTGGAGGAGTGCGGAATCAAACCCAGTTCTTCCAGGTAAGAGAGCTCTGGCTGATCCAAGGCCATTCCAGCAGCTGCAAGTGGAGGAGGGGGGAATCAAACCCGGTTCTCCCAGATAAGAGAGCTCTGGCTGACCCAAGGCCATTCCAGCAGCTGCAAGCGGAGGAGTGGGGAATCAAACCAGGTTCTCCCAGATAAGAGAGCTCTGGCTGACCCAAGGCCATTCCTGCAGCTGCAAGCAGAGGAGTGGGGAATCAAACCCAGTTCTCCCAGATAGAGCTCTGGCTGACCCAAGGCCATTCCAGCAGCTGCAAGTGGAGGAGTGGGGAATCAAACCCGGTTCTCCCAGATAAGAGAGCTCTGGCTGACCCAAGGCCATTCCAGCAGCTGCAAGTGGAGGAGTGGGGAATCAAACCAGGTTCTCCCAGATAAGAGAGCTCTGGCTGACCCAAGGCCATTCCTGCAACTGCAATCAGAGGAGTGGGGAATCAAACCCAGTTCTCCCAGATAAGAGAGCTCTGGCTGACCCAAGACCATTCCAGCAGGTGCAAGTGGAGGAGTGGGGAATCAAACCCAGTTCTTCCAGGTAAGAGAGCTCTGGCTGATCCAAGGCCATTCCAGCAGCTGCAAGTGGAGGAGGGGGGAATCAAACCCGGTTCTCCCAGATAAGAGAGCTCTGGCTGATCCAAGGCCATTCCAGCAGCTGCAAGTGGAGGAGGGGGGAATCAAACCCAGTTCTCCCAGATAAGAGAGCTCTGGCTGATCCAAGGCCATTCCAGCAGCTGCAAGTGGAGGAGGGGGGAATCAAACCCGGTTCTCCCAGATAAGAGAGCTCTGGCTGACCCAAGGCCATTCCAGCAGCTGCAAGTGGAGGAGTGGGGAATCAAACCCGATTCTCCCAGATAAGAGAGCTCTGGCTGACCGAAGGCCATTCCAGCAGCTGCAAGTGGAGGAGTGGGGAATCGAACCCGGTTCTCCCAGATAAGAGAGCTCTGGCTGACCGAAGGCCATTCCAGCAGGTGCAAGTGGAGGGGTGGGGAATCAAACCCGGTTCTCCCAGATAAGAGACCTCTGGCTGACCCAAGGCCATTCCAGCAGCTGCAAGTGGAAGAGGGGGGAATCAAACCCGGTTCTCCCAGATAAGAGAGCTCTGGCTGACCCAAGGCCATTCCAGCAGCTGCAAGTGGAGGAGTGGGGAATCAAACCCGGTTCTCCCAGATAAGAGAGCTCTGGCTGACCCAAGGCCATTCCAGCAGCTGCAAGCAGAGGAGTGGGGAATCAAACCTGGTTCTCCCTGATAAGAGAGCTCTGGCTGACCCAAGGCCATTCCAGCAGCTGCAAGTGGAAGAGGGGGGAATCAAACCCGGTTCTCCCCGATAAGAGAGCTCTGGCTGACCCAAGGCCATTCCAGCAGCTGCAAGTGGAAGAGGGGGGAATCAAACCTGGTTCTCCCCGATAAGAGAGCTCTGGCTGACCCAAGGCCATTCCAGCAGCTGCAAGTGGAGGAGTGGGGAATCAAACCCGGTTCTCCCAGATAAGAGAGCTCTGGCTGACCCAAGGCCATTCCAGCAGCTGCAAGTGGAGGAGTGGGGAATCAAACCAGGTTCTCCCAGATAAGAGAGCTCTGGCTGACCCAAGGCCATTCCTGCAACTGCAATCAGAGGAGTGGGGAATCAAACCCAGTTCTCCCAGATAAGAGAGCTCTGGCTGACCCAAGACCATTCCAGCAGGTGCAAGTGGAGGAGTGGGGAATCAAACCCAGTTCTTCCAGGTAAGAGAGCTCTGGCTGATCCAAGGCCATTCCAGCAGCTGCAAGTGGAGGAGGGGGGAATCAAACCCGGTTCTCCCAGATAAGAGAGCTCTGGCTGATCCAAGGCCATTCCAGCAGCTGCAAGTGGAGGAGGGGGGAATCAAACCCAGTTCTCCCAGATAAGAGAGCTCTGGCTGATCCAAGGCCATTCCAGCAGCTGCAAGTGGAGGAGGGGGGAATCAAACCCGGTTCTCCCAGATAAGAGAGCTCTGGCTGACCCAAGGCCATTCCAGCAGCTGCAAGTGGAGGAGTGGGGAATCAAACCCGATTCTCCCAGATAAGAGAGCTCTGGCTGACCGAAGGCCATTCCAGCAGCTGCAAGTGGAGGAGTGGGGAATCGAACCCGGTTCTCCCAGATAAGAGAGCTCTGGCTGACCGAAGGCCATTCCAGCAGGTGCAAGTGGAGGGGTGGGGAATCAAACCCGGTTCTCCCAGATAAGAGACCTCTGGCTGACCCAAGGCCATTCCAGCAGCTGCAAGTGGAAGAGGGGGGAATCAAACCCGGTTCTCCCAGATAAGAGAGCTCTGGCTGACCCAAGGCCATTCCAGCAGCTGCAAGTGGAGGAGTGGGGAATCAAACCCGGTTCTCCCAGATAAGAGAGCTCTGGCTGACCCAAGGCCATTCCAGCAGCTGCAAGCAGAGGAGTGGGGAATCAAACCTGGTTCTCCCCGATAAGAGAGCTCTGGCTGACCCAAGGCCATTCCAGCAGCTGCAAGTGGAAGAGGGGGGAATCAAACCCGGTTCTCCCCGATAAGAGAGCTCTGGCTGACCCAAGGCCATTCCAGCAGCTGCAAGTGGAAGAGGGGGGAATCAAACCTGGTTCTCCCCGATAAGAGAGCTCTGGCTGACCCAAGGCCATTACAGCAGCTGCAAGTGGAGGAGGGGGGAACCAAACCCGGTTCTCCCAGATAAGAGAGCTCTGGCTGACCCAAGGCCATTCCAGCAGCTGCAAGTGGAGGAGTGGGGAATCCAACCCGGTTCTCCCAGATAAGAGAGCTCTGGCTGACCCAAGGCCCTTCCAGCAGCTGCAAGCAGAGGAGTGGGGAATCAAACCCGGTTCTCCCAGTCTGCACACTTAACCACTGCACCAAAGAGCTCTTGACTGGTGCAAGAGCTGCCTGCCTGGCTGAGGAAGGTCTGTCCGGTTTGCCGCAGTGGCCTGTAGCAGCACGGAGGTCAGAGGGCACGCTTGGCCCAGAGGAGGCCCCGGGATCATGAGCGGGAGAGTCCGATCCAAATCCCTGCCGGCTGGCTTGTCTATTGGCTCATTGTCCCAGCAGCAGGACATCTTAAATCCAGGCTGCCATCCAGTGTGCACTTCCTGGGAGGGAGCTCCTTCCAACAGAGCACAAAGTTTCAGTCCAGGGGCAGCTTCAAGACCAACCACATTTCATTCTGGGCCCGCCCTTTGGGTGTGCAGATGTCAGCTTCTAGCCCCAACGGACTTCGGAGCCCCCCTGCTGCTGGCCGCCTTGGGGATTCCTTTGTGTGAGCAGATCTCCTTTGCTCCGTTGCCCACCTATGTCAGGCTCCCAGCCCTGCGGTCTCCTGCTGCCACCCTCCTTGTCCTTAAAGCGTTTTCTGAGGAAGGGTCTCTTTGCTTCACAGCCTCTGTGTCCCCGAAGGGGAGGGGAGGGGAGGGCTGGGCTGACAGCTGCACTGTCCGTGAGGCAGGAAGGAGTCCTCTCTCTCCGCGGCTTGCCCCTTGGGGGGAAGAGGAACAGGAGCAGAGCTGGATTAACAAGTAGACACCAGCCTATGGGCTCCCAGGCCAGCTTCCCCCCCTGCTTGCAGCCCTCCCAGCCTGCACACGCAGCCAGCAACTGAGCCGCTCTTTGCCCGACTTGCCTGGTGGGGCTGCCGCTGTTGTCCTCGCCAAGTTTGCCTCTCTCCGCCTCTCCCCTGCAGCTTCGGCAGAGGGGCTTTGGAGAAGGGGCCTGCAGGCTGCAGCGGGGTCCTGGGCGGTGGGGCGGGCACTTAGACTCCCTGAGATTTGGTCTGCCCAGGGGCCTCCCTCCTTAGGGTTTAATCCGGCACTGAACAGGACGCCTCCCGAGAGCCTCTGGCCTGGCTGGGAAAGGGCCCTTTGAGCTGCTGCTGCTTCCAAGGGGAGGGGGCGCTCTTGCCTCAGCGTGTCACTCCCACCCACTGCAGGTCATTTCCCCCATCCCCATTCCAGGAGGGTCTGGAAACACCCACAGTGCCCTTCTGTGTCCCCCGCCCTGCCACGATGGGCTCTCTGGCCAGTCCTGGGCTCATGCCCGTCTGCCTGGGACTGCCCAAGGATCCACTCCTGGAGATGGGCAGAGCACAAGTGGACCCCCCCCCCTGCCACCCATTGGCTGCTTCCAAAGCCTCTGGAGGAGGTTCCAAGGTTTCTGGTCTCCCTGCCGCTGAGCCTCTTGCTTGGGAGCTGGCCAGCCTGGGGGGGCTCCCCTCCCCTCTCCGGCTGGCCTCCAGGATGTTCAGTGACCCGCAGGCAGGCTCTCCGCAGCCACCGGCCAGGGCCATTCTCTCCTGCTCCCGTTGCCATGGCAAAAGGAGGGTCCCACACCAGTAGCAGGTTGCCGTGGCAACTGAGGCTGGTCTGGCAGGGGCTCTGTGCTCTCCTCTCCCCAGGGAACAGGAGGGCCTGCCTGCCTAGTCTGAGCTGCTGCTGCTTCCTGAGGTGGGAAGGCTGAAGGGGGCATGTCTGAAGTGAGAACTGAAGCTGAACAGCCAGCAGCCCCCACAGAAAGGGAGGGCATGTAGGAGAGCCTGCAGCCAGCTACACAGCCATTGCCCCTTGGTCTGGGGTTGGCTCCGTTCCTTGGCCTCCCACACGTACTTCTTAGGCCCATTGAGGGAAAAGGCTTGCCAAGGGAGACTCAGGATGGCTTCCACAAAGGGAAGCCCCCCTTCACCGCCCTCCTGGAGGGTTCTCCGGCATGTGGGCAAGGGCGATCCAGAAGACGGCATCTACTTGGAATTCCAAAAGTTTGGGGTTGTTTACAAAGTTCCTGGCTCCTGAGGAAGTTTAGCAGTCATGTGATAAAAGTCCTCCTTTGGTTTAAAAGTCGGTGAATTGAGAGGAGGGAAGTGAGCGGTGAGGTCCCACAAGGGTCAGGAACTGAGACGTCACAATTTCATTTCTTTCTAAATTATCTGGACTTGGGGTGAGCAGGACAGCAGGCAAGTCTGCCCGTTATACCAAATCATTCAGGATGGTGAAAAGCCAGTCAGATTGCGAAGAGCTCCTGGAGGGTCTCTTTAAATTGGGTGGGCTCCAGTGTGGCAGGTGAAGTTCAGTGCAGGAAGGTGTAAGCTGCTGCATGTTGGAAGAAAGCACCAGAACTTTCTGACAGTCGAGGGAAGGAAAGAGATCTTGGAGCTGTGGTGGGCGACAGCACAACAAAGAAAATGCCAATCCAGCATGCAAAATGCGAACTCCATGCTGGGGGTTGTTAGGAAAGGGACTGGAGGTGAAATGGCCCATATTGTAATGCTCTTGTATAGCTCTACGGGACAACATTGTGTGGAACGCTGAGTGCCATCCTGGTCTTTCCACCAACCATGCTCTAGAGGTCACCCGACCCTCTTCAGTGCCTGCTATGCGGGGATCCATTCAGGGCCCTGTTTGTGGAAGGGAGAGGGCCGCAGGGAGACACTGGACTTTTTCTCACCTCTCCTGCCACGGCTTCGAAGGAGGGGCCAGCCAGGTTCTTAAGACCCACAAGGGCATTCTGCAGTCTTTTTGGATGTGTTGAAGACTAATTTAATCTGGTTCCTTTCCTTGCAGATGAGGAGATGGGATATCCCAGCTGTGCCCTTCCTACGTGTGTCTCTGATCTTGTTGAGCTGCTGGACACTTGACAGAATTAACTGGGCCCTGCCACAAAAATGACTGCTGCTGCCCTGGAGAGCCCACCTGCAAGCCCAGGGACCTCATCAGATCTCGGAAGCCCAGCAGGGCTGACTCTGGCAAAGACTTGGATGGGAGACCTCCTGGGAATACCAGCAGTCAGGAGGGCTGGGCAGGCTCTATTCAGCCACCTCTCTGAATATCCTCCAGGCCCCCAGGGAGGTCAGTCGCCAGAGGCCGTCATGACTTCCAGGCGCATCTGCACGTGCACACACACAGTTTTAAAAGTGAGTGCTGGGGGGGTGGGGAGGCTGCAGCCCAGATATTGGGGAGGTTTCAGGAAGTGGCTGTCTCTCAGGAGGTGGCCTCTGAGGAGTGATGCCCCCTGGCCTCTTCTGAAGCACCTCCAGCCTTGGTGAGGAGAAGGAAATCCATCTGGCCCGAGGATGTTTATGCTACAGCCTGGCTGGTACCACTTTCAAGTCGCCTCTCCCACAGGTTCACACAGACAGCTCTTATCTTCTGCTAGAGAAGTGTGAGAATGGAAGATGTTTTTAGTAGCCCAAATTCCTTAGTAAGAAAAGAGATAATGTTTAGCAGCCTTTGAACCCGTGACTCAAGTATGCATCTGTGATGTAACCTTTGAAGATATCCTATATAGCAGCTGTGTAACACTGTATACGTCATTACTCCCAAGGCTTGTACAGCTTCTGAGTTTCTAAAATAAAATAGCTTTGAACTAAAACAAAAGACTACTTATTGAGAAATATCGATGCTTGACAATCACACCCCCAGTGCCCTGAGTGGAGACATCTTGGCAGGGCATCATCTCATAGCGTTTTGAAACTGGCAGGTCTCCAACTCCCTGTTCTTCTTTGGAAGGGCTTCCAGATACCAAGGGAACTTGCTGGTTTAGGATTCCTTCCCAAATTCAGCCTGGGAGGCCTCGCTTGTTTTGTCCAGAAGGTCATCAGAGGACCCTCAGAAAGGCGCTCCTTCGTCTCTCAACCCCCCACCCACAGGTGCTCCTCCTGACTTCAGCTGTTCCCTCGGATCTTTCTATCTTATCTGCTTATCTGATTTCATCCCACATTCACCTTTACATTCTACCTATTTTAAAAAACAAACACCCACAACCCTTGGGAGCGTCACGCCCATTCCAAGGGAATGGATTACTCTTTGACTCCAGTGGCTCCTTGAAGACCAACATTTTCTGCACAGTGTGAGCTGTTGTGAGTTTGCACACACAAGACAACTTGGTTGGTTTTCAAGGTGGCTGACTTTGTTCTGCTGCTTCAAACCAGGACGGCTGCACACCTGAGCCAGATCCCACTTTGGTTTGGATCTTGTTTTGAACTGGCCTCTCTTTGCAACACCCTTCTTCCCACCCCCCCACCCCCACACATACCTGTCAGTTGCGTCCATAGATCGTTGGGTCTGATGCAGTGAGTTCTTGTGGAGGCTCGCGTTGGAATAAATTTAAGAAGTTCATTTTGCTTCAAGTTGCGCCATTGTCAACCCCGGCCCCTGTCCTGCTGGTGCTCCAAGCTGCGGCAAAACCTGGTGGCACCCTGAGCCCTGCCCCCATCACCCAGGAAGGCCTGAGGCTGTCTGCGGAGGCCAGGGCTTGCAGCCAGCACCAAGGCAGGGGCGGGGGGGGAGGCTGGGGCCAGGATTCCGCAAGCCCTCCTTGTGGGTTTGGGTTGTCCCAAGTCTCCTCGTGGGAGGAGGAGAGCTGCCAGGCCTCCAACCAGGCCATCTGCCACCAAACCTTTACTCAGGGGCTCCTCTTGGGGTGCCCATTTACTCCCTGGCAAAGGGTGGGCTTTGCCAAGGGGCTCTTCTGTGACCTCCCTGCCCAGTTCTTGTTCATAAGCTGGGAGCCCAAGGGCCCAGGAGCTGGCGGGGGGGTGGGGTCTGCTGGGATGGTGAGCTCCATGGAGTGGACCACCACAACCTCCTCACCCAACAAGCAGAGGACTTGTTTGGCTCGGCCCTGACAGCGACTAGTGAGTGGGGTCCAGATTTATGACGTGGGCCTAGGGCGGGGGGGGGGGGGAGTCTGGGATAAACGCCAGGGCCACCCATCACTTGCTTGAAACTCTGGCAGGCAGCAGGCATGGGGCCATTGATGTGGGGCTGGGGAGCCTCTCTTCTTTTGGGACTGGACACATCTGTAGGAGATTGCTCGACCTTGAAGAAATGAGGTCAGGCACCCAGATTGCCCCAGGACCATCCGGAGAGGAGGCAACAGCCGGGTCACCAAGGTCACAGAGGGAGCCTCCCACATTCTGTGGCTCTGAGGAGGGACTCTGCCCAAGCTCTTCTTTCTTATTATTATTATTACTCTTTTCCTGTCTGTCTTAGCTGTGTTTACTTACCTGCAGGGCCTGGACTGCCGACTTAGTTTGTATTGCGTGTGTGTGTGTGTGAGCACGCACACATGCACCTGGAAGCCATGGCAACCTCTGGTGACTGACCCCTATTGGGAGCGTGAAGGATATTCAGGGAAGTGGCTGAAGAGAGCCTGCCTCTGCCTTCCCGACTGCTGGTATTCCTCGGAGGTCTCCCCTCCAAGTCCTTGCCAGAGCTGGCCCTGCTTGGCTTCTGGGATCGGAGGTGATCAGGCTGGCCTGGCCTGTTGCCTTCCACACAGAGGATGCGCACAGCGGGGGGGGGGGGGCAAACTTGCTCAACTTAAGAGCCATATAGAATAAATGTCAGAAGTTTGAGAGCCAAAAAAAAGAGAAGACGTCTGAGAGCCACAAGACATGAATGTCAGATGTTTGAGAGCCCCGAGACAGGAAGGAAGGCAGGCAGGCAGGCAAATGGTTTCGGGGGGGGGGGGGAGAGGTGGGAAGAAAGCAACTTTAAATGCCACTGATTTAAAGAGACAAATGCTTTCTCCAAGCTGGCTGACAGGGTACTGGGGGCTTCAAGAGCCACACAAGAGGTGTGAAAGAGCCAGTTTGGCCACCATGTTCCAGAGCTAGAGCTTAGGTGGGACCTCACCCCCCCTCAGAAACGCAGCATTGGCCTGGCCATGCAGAAAGGGGCAGGATTGCGCCTCCCGCCATGGCCCTGGGTCTGCCCTCCCCCACAGCAGCCTCCTCCACTGGGGGAACTTTTCTGGGGACAACTTTGCTCGGGGGCTGATCCGTGCCTCACGGCTGCTTTCGGTTTGCCTATTGTCTTCCTGCATATAGTTTGCCATGGCAAATTTATTGTTCCCAGTATAGTTAATTAGCGCGTGCGCCTGGGTGTGCCCTGCACTTATGGTGCAGCCCGTTATTTTTAAAATGCATAGATCCCGTAGAGGAATAATTCCCTCTCCAGATGGCCCTGATTCACGCCTGCCAGCTGTGCCTGAGAAGCCCATGAGCACTTGTTGGGGTTTCTGCTCAAGTCCAGGCCTGCCTTGGAGACCCTGATCCCCTGCTAGATAGGGAGGCCTCTCCGTGCAGAGACCCCCCCCACAGCCCCCCCAAGTGACCACCTTGGCAGGCTGTGTCCAGAGCACGTCCCTCTTGGCAGCCCTATGGGGTGCATGATGGATCAGCTGGCGCTGCAGCTCACCCAACTGACCAACAGAACCGGCCGGCCAGTCAACCTCCGCAGGAGGAGGTGGCCAGCGAGTCTTTTCCTCTTGGGGGGTGGTGCTGTGATGCTCCTGGCAGCTGGCTTCGGGGGGGGGGGGATTCAAGGCAAGAGACGTTATTCGGAGGGGGCTCTGCAGAGCAATCCCAGACTCCCCTGCTGCCCACAAGAGCTAGCCGGGGCTGACCTGCCTGCCCAGCTTCTGAGAGCGAGCGGAGGAGGAGGAGGTGAGGACAGGGCCTGGCCAGGTGGGGGCAAGGGCTGCTCACAAGACGGAAACCCTGGATTCTCTCTAGAAGGTCCTGGACGGCTGCTGCGCCAAGTGCAAAGGCCAGAGGTGCCAATGCCCAAAGAACAGCCCTTTCCCTCTCCTCTGGCTCCCACCACGGGAAGGCAGCCTTGCCCCCTGGATTCACTCCCTGCAGGGGGTGCCCTCAGGAAGAAGGAGGCGTGTCCATAAACGGGGAGACGGAAGGGCGGGCAGGCAGGCAAGTCTGAGGGAGACAAAGATGGCTTTGCGAGGTGAGCAAGCACCTGCATGGGTCTCCTCTAAAACCAAGGCAATGCGATGCTGTTGTAAGTTTGAGTCCAGCCAGGTACCTTGAAGACCGACCAAGGTGAAAGTTGGGCCTGACCTTCTGTGTGCCTGCAGCCCCCCCCCCCCTTTCGGTCTTCAAGGTGCCTGGCTGGACTCGCTTCTGCTGCTTCAGACCACCCCGGGGACCCCCTCCCCCCTGAATCTATACTGCTCTGCAGCTCCTCTGCTTAGTAGTAGCTGCAATGCGAGACTGGGATAGGTGAGTCCCAGGTTCGAATCCCTGCTCTGCTATGGAGAATCACTAGGAGGCCTTGATCCACTTGCACGTTCTCAGCCTGAGAGAGAGAGCAGCAGGAGGCCTGCAGCTGCTGTGGTGCCCTGCTGGGGAGGCGGGTGAGGACGAACCCAGGAAGCAGGAAGGTCCGGAGCCCCTCCCCCCCCACGCCCTTGGGGTGCCAGCAGGCCTGGCCCTAGACTGTCTGCACCCTAGGCGAGGCTCACACCAGGCAGCCTCCCCCCATGAGAGTGCCCCGAAGGCCGGCGCCCTAGGCAGCCACCTAGTTTGCCTCGTAGCAGGGCCAGCGGGGGGGGGCGGGTTTGGGGTCTGGCTCAGGCCAGGGGGTGTTGAGGGCAGGGCAGGGCAGGGCTTTGCTGCTGCGGGGTGGGGCGGGGCAGGGCAGGGCAGATCAACCCCGCGCGCCTGCCTCGGCCTGCCCAGGCTGCGGAGAAAGGGCCGGGCGCGGCGGAGCCAGCTTTGCCAGTCGAGCGTGCCAGCAGCTGCCCGGCCCCGCCCCGCCAGTGAGAAAGAGCCGGGCCCTGAAAGGCGGGGCGGGGCGGGGGCTCCTCGGCTGGCAGCACCAGGGCGCAACTCGGGGCTGCTCCGGGGCGCAAGCCCTGCTGCGGGGGGGGGGGGGGGGCGGTGCCTCCTAGCAGTGCCGTCGGGGGGCGGGGAGGTGGCGCGGGGCTCCCTGGGGCCGCCGGGGGGGGGCGGGCGAGAACAAGAGAGCCCCGCCCCTCGAGAGGCCAGGGAGGGAGGGAGGCAGAGCGAGCGGGCGGCTGCAGACGGGGAGGCCGGGCCGGGAGGAGCCGCGGTGGAAGCCAGCGCCGCGCCATGGGGCCGCCCCGCCACCCCCCCGGGACCCCCGGCGCGCTCTTCTGGGCGGCGGCGCCGCTGCTCGTGCTCGTGCTCGTGCTGGCGGGGGCGGCTGAGGAGGAGGCGGAGGCGGCGGCGAGGGGCCCGCGGCTGAGCCTGGGCTACGGTGAGCGGCCGCGCGGGCGGGGAGGGGGGCTCCCAGCTGCTTCGACGCCCCTCCCGCAGCCTTCCCTGCTTGGCCCGGCCAGGTCTGCCTCGGGGAAGGGGAGAAGCAGCGAGGGAGGGGGCCTTTCCGAAATACAGGAGTTGGAAGGGGACCCGTGAGGGCATCTAGACTGACACCCTTTGCCTATGGAGCTGCGAGATGGTCCTGCCCTGCCGGGCACAGGAGAGGGGAAGTGGCCCCCGCTGAGCAGATGGGCCAGGAGCCTGGAGGGGGGTGCAGATGCTCTCTTGGCAGCCCCTCTCTGCCTGGACGCTATGGGGGGGGGGCTTGGCTCTCCTCGCTGGCCTTTGGGGGTCCCAAAAGCAGCTCTTGGCCACCTGTCTTGCTGGGAGTGGAGACCCCTTTCCCTCTTCCGGGGGTCCCACTTCTTGGGAGCTGCAGATGTCTGGTGCAGCCAAACAGGAGATTTTGTGGCAGAGCTGTCTGACCGGCCCTTTCTGACTCTGGTGTATTTTGGTTGGGCCCTTCTAAGACTCCGCTTTCTGGCAAAGGAATCTGTTTGTTGAAAATGTGCTTGTCTAACCTCTCCCAAAAGGCAGCTCAAAACTTACTGCAGCAAGACAGAAAAAACATACAAAAACAGAAAAAAACCCAAATCCTGTATTCCTTAAAACAGCCCAATGCACAAAGCTCTTTCACGGTTTACCCCTTTGAACAAATTTTGAGTCCGGGGAAACCTGCCTAAATAGACAGAATCTTCGAGCTGGGAGGTTAGAGCTGCAGGACTCTGAACGGAGCCAGCAAATGCCCTCTGGGGCCGCTTGTCAGCAGCACCCGGTTGAGCCTGAGCCCGGCTCATCTAGTCCCCCTGCACAAGGCAGAAAACTCACAGATACCTCCACCTGACCCCAGAGTGGCAATCAGCATTTCCCCTCCCAGAACTAAACCCTGATGCAGCCAGCCCTTCCTGCCCTCCTTCTCTTGGTCTGCCAATATGCGTGAAACATTAACTTCCATTTCAGTGTGTCTGAGGAAGTGACACAAAAGCTCATCCCTTGGAAAAACTTTTATTGGCTTTAAAGGTGCCCGACTGGACTCAGACTTTGTTCCACTCTTTCAGACCAGCCTGGTGACTTGCCTGAGTTTATGCCTCTGTTAGCTGTATTCCTGGGCCCCTCTCTCTTGCTGCGCCCGGCCGTTCCGCTGCATTCCCAGCCCCTTGCAGGACAATTCAGTCGCCCAGTTTATGGCACTGCTTACTCACACAGTGTGGCCACATGACTGCTGGCTTTGTCCTGTGTTGTCCTCCTGCTCCACTTGCATTATTTCTCCCGTGTCCCATACTGTCCCATGACTTTGTCTCCCTGTACTCCAGAAGTCTGTGGGGAAGGCAGGCTATGCATAAGCCTGCTAAAATAAATAAATAGATAAAGTAGTCACAGAGCCGGAGACGTCCCGTGAGCAGTGCAGTTGGACCAGGATTACAGGAGGAAAAGACAATGCAAACCACCAACTGCCTAAGCAGAGCCCAGTCGGCCGAAGTAGAAAGCAAAGTTGCAAAGCGAGTTCCTGCCAGTGGACTACAATCCTAATTCCATTACAAAAGAGTTCCCCCCCACAATGGTTCCAGTTCTAATCCCTTGGCCACAATGCTGCCTGAATCTTTCTGTTGTGCACTTGCTGGGAAAGGCTAGAAGCAGGCAGCCCCTCCCCAAGGAAGGACAGAGTATAGGGGCAAGTGAAGGCTCTTCTCCAACGAGTGAAGAAGCTGCCCTGGTAGAGCTTGGGCCCAGCAGCTCTGCAGGTCTCAGACCACAGAGGGCTTGGTAGGTGAGGACAGTCGCCTTGGACTGAACCTGGTAATTGATCAGTAACCGGTGGAGTGGCTACCAAATGGGAGCTGTGTTCATGTTCCACCTGGCTCCCAGCAGCAACCACGCTGTGGCGTTCAGTACAGGCTGGAGTCTCCAAGACGACCTTAAGGGCAGGCCCACGTAGAGTGCATGGCAGTAGAGCAGCCTCAGGACCACAGAGCCAAGGATCCACATGGCGAGACAGACGGAGTCAAGGTTGAGAGCCTGAGAGCCCTTTTCCCCGTGGGATGAAGCTGGAAGAAAGCCTTTCTTGTGACTCCCTCTCCAGTCGCAACTCTGCCTCCAGGACAGCTCCAGGGCTCTGAACTAAGCCAGCCAGTGTCAACTGGAGTCTGTCCAATTTGGGGGCGGGGGGGGGGGGAGAAGCGCAGCATCCTTCAAGGCCTTCCAGCTCCACCCCCATCTGGTCAGGATTCAGATCCAGGTTGTTCATCCTTTGCCATTTGAACGGGCCCCCCAGAAGCCTTCTGGTGAAAGCAGTGCGCAGGAGAGGGGGGGGGGGTCAACAGCATGCAGATCACAAGTGGCTCCGGAACCCTGATGGATTTCTGAGAAGGACACAGAGAGGGTAGGGGACAGCAGAAGCCTGCGTGGAACCCCACAAGGCAGGTCTTTCCTTCCCCCCCACCGGATAACAGCCACCACCTTCTGTGCCCCTCCCTGAATCCCTCCTCTCCCCTCCCAGCAAGAACCCCGGTGGGGGGTGGCCCTGAGGTTCAGGCGTCATGGATGGATCCAGAAAGAGCGACGAGGGGCCACAGCCACCTGCCCAGGCCCACAGCTCTGTCTCTGGCCTGCAGGCAGGCTGAAAGGGGTGCAGGGCAGGGGAGCTACTGGTCTGGCTGCCTGCCTTGCTCTTCTCCAGCGCTGGTGTTTAAAGTGGCAGAAAGAAGACCCATCCTTTAGTGCAGGGGTGTCAGAAGTGTGGCCGGGGGATGGATCAGGCCCTTGGGCAACCGGCTGTCACCTGCTTCCTTCTCCCTCTCTCTTGCTTCCTTCTGCATCACAGCTTGCTTTGCAAGGCTTGCTCAATTGCACAGCAGCTACAGAGCAAAGCCTCTCTATGAGGCTTCTCTCTTGGGGAGGAAGTGGGGGGGGGGGAGGAAATTGCTTTGAAACTGACCACAATATTGCAAGAGTGCTAATACTTTAAGCATGTTTTATTTCAAGTGGGTTTTCTTAAAGCTTTGTGTTTGTCTGTGTCCTTTATAAAGTTTATATCTTTGCTATGCGGCATGACATTTTATGACACACCCAGGGTCTCATTTATGTCAGATCCGGCCCTCATAACTAATGAGTTTGACAGGCCTGCTCTAGAGCCCTAGGAAAGGTCGCCTGAGTGCAGGTGGTTGATTCATGACAGACAACGGGGAGGGGGGGGGCCTGGCTGCCGCCACCAGGACAGACAGGGATCCTGAAGACCCTCGGGGGCCTCCCAGCTATCTCTCAGCAGGCCGAGCAGCACCCTGAGGTGAAGAGAGCAAAGGGCGGGGGTCTGCTGCAGCTGACGGGGGCTGTCCTTGCAGGGTGGGCGTGTCCCCGGCCTCTGCTTCAGCTGGGGAGAAGGAGCCAGCCCAGTGACGAAGCAGGTAGTCACCAGCACTCCCCAGTGACGTCGGCCAGCACCTGCCGTGGGTGAATCAGTGGCTCGCCCAGCCCGGCAGGTGTGGCAGGGTTCAGCTCCGCCGCAGCTTCCTTCCTGCTGGGCCCGCCCCACTCTGCTCTGTTTCTGGGAACGCAGCTGTGGCAAGGAGGCGAGGGTGTTTTTGTGCCCAGGAGTTCCCGGGAGCAGTTGTGCTGGGTCACCCGCTCTCTACAGCCAGGAGGGAAGGCGCAGTTAGGTGCCAGCTGCCTCCAGACACAGCCCGGCTCTGGTTCCGCCTGCTCTCTCTCTCTCACACACACACACACACACACATTGTGAAGACGACAACAACCCAGCAAGCGTGCTGACGTGGCAGAGGCCCCCTGGGGCTCTCAGCTGGTGGAGCTCTTGCTGCTGCATTTGTGGCCACCCGGAAGAACTGCGGAGGAGGCTGCTTGTCTGAAGGCTGGCTGGGGTGGAACTAGGCCGGCCGCGACCCTCCCCCATCCCGGAGTTCCGGCAGGGAGCGGGAAGCAAAGCCTCCTTCTGCCTGATGTCCCCACGAGGTCTCTCCTTGGGCCATGCTGGCCCAGAGGTGCTGAGCAGGGAAGCTCTTGAGTGGCTGTGCCCTGGGGGGGGGGCATCCAGGCCTCTGGGGCTCCAGTCCCTGAGCCAGCTCTGCGCCCCACAAGTCTCCTGCCAGCAGCCTGGCCCAGTGCTGGCTCCCCATGCCCATCCGTGTGCCCCCTGCAGAACCTGAGTGGCGCCCTTGGCCGACAGATCTTGGGTGCCGGATGACGCCTGCTCTTGGGAACTTCCTTTGCGGTGCCCTGGGAGAAGAGAGGGCTGGCTGAGACTTTTGCCTCCCCCAGGGGCTGCCCACATCTCCCACCTCTGCTCCTCCACGTTGTGCTTGCAGAAGTGGCAGGTCAGGCCTGGGCCCCCGGGCCAGCTTCCCTGGCAGGGTGGGCATGCTGACCTGGCAACCCCAGACCCTAGTTTGGCACCCTGTGCCCTGCTGTTCCCCTTGGGGGGCCAGTGGGTGGGCTGGGGGGCCTGCCCCTTCCAGAGGGCAAAGGCTCGCTCTGCCTACTCCAAGACTGGCACTGGCCTGGCATTCCTGGCTGCCCATGTTCCTTTTTTGGGGGGAGCTGCTTGCCCTGGAGGGACAGACCAATGGAGGGGAGGGGAGTCTCTGCCAAAGTGGCCCAAAGAGAAGCCTGTTTAGCCTGGCGAGGAGGCGGCTGAGAGGTGATGGGACTTGAAGGGCTGTCCTAGAGAGCAGGTGCAGAGTTTTTTGTTGCCTCAGAAAGTAGGACCAGAACCAGTAGGTTGAAATTAAATTAGAATTGTTTCTGGCTCAACATGAGGAAGAACTTCCTGACCGTTAGAGCGGTTCCTCAGTAGAAGAGGCTTCTTCCTCGGGAAGTGGTGGGCTCTCCTTCTTTGGAGGTTTTAAACAGAAGTTTGATGGGCATCTGACAGCAATGTGGATCCTGTGAATTGAAAGGGAGGTGTTTGTGAGTTTCCTGCATTGCACAGGGGGTTGGACTAGATGACCCTGGAAGTCCCTTCCAATTCTGTTACTCTATGATTCTAAGTAGGCAGGGTAAAGGGGGGGGCGTCAGAGCTGACCTCGCCCAGAGTGCTTCTGTGTGTGGAAGCCGAGATGGGGGGGCAGTTGACTGACTGCTGGCCAGCTTGAGGGAGAGGGCAGAATGTGTGGCTGGATGCCAAGGGAGTTGGCTTCATGCAGGGAAGAGAAGGAGGAGGAGGGTTCCCCCTCTCTGGGCACAGGCCCCAGGGGGAGGGGGAGACGGGGCCCTCCCTCCCAGTCTGGCTTGGGGCCAAGGGCAGAGTTGGCAGTCCTGGCCCAGCAAGCCTCTGTCCTGCACTCCGGCTGCTTTTGTGCCGGGAAGCAGAAGAGACTCTCCTGTTGGTGCTGAGCTCCCCCCAGCAGGCGCTTTCTCCCAGGCAGGCAGCCCTGGTGCTCCGGAGCCCCCCTCCCGCAGCCAGTCTCAGGTGTCCCCTGCCTGGAGCGCTGCTGAGAACCAGCTCTGCCCCCCCTGCCAGGAAGGAGGGCCTCATGGTGCCTGCTTGCCCCCCCTCCCCGAAAGCAGGCTGCCATCCGCTGGGCGGGAAGCCAAGCTCTCCCTGGCTGGTGGGGGGAACCTCCCAGAAGCCTCCCTCCCCCCCACTTCTGGCCTGCCTCACATTTGCCCCACCCCAGAGGGTTTTCCGGGGGGGGGGCTCTTGTCACAGCATGTGGTGGGGTGTGGAAGCAGGAGGCAGTGCACGGGGAGGGGGAGGGAGAGGGGTGTGTGTGCTGCTGAGGCTGTGGGGCAGAGCCTGGGCTGGGGGGGGGCGTCCATGGCTGCTGCAGGAAGCTGCCTGCTCCTTTCTTGGGCAGAGGAGGGGGGGCCAGCAGGGTCTTCCGGGCTTTGCCTGGGGTGGGGCTTCCCCCCCAGTGGCCAGCTCCTTTGACGTGGGCAAGTCTGGCTCTGGGGGGGAGAAGGTGTGCTTTGCCTGGAGTGCTGGAGAGTCGCTGCCGGCAGGGCAGATTCCTGGGTCAGGTGCAGGCTTGCCGAGAACTACCAGAACAGGCTTTCCACCTGGCAGGGAGGGTCAGCCCAGGTCGCTGGTGCCAGGCAGTGCCCAGGAGGCTCCTCTGGGAAACGCCCAGTGGGTGGGGGGGCCTCTGCCTGGCCTCCTTGCTGCACTTTCATGGGGGGGCCTCCCTCCTTCCCTGCTCCCGTGGCTGCATGGGGGGGCAGCATCTTAGCAACTCCCCCCTAAACAGGCTGGCTTTCCCCAAGGAGAGGCCCGAGTTCGAGTGAGGAGCCGCGCAGGCTGGCACAGCAATTCCAGGGCTCGACTAGGACCTGGGAGGGCCAGGTTCGAATCTCCACCCTGTCAGGGAAGCTGGCTGGGGGATTCCGGGGGGGGGGCAGTCTCAGCCTTGCCTACCTCACAGGTGGGTTGTTGTGAGGATAAAATGGGGCAGAGGGAGAAGAGTGGAAGCTGCTTTGGATTCCCACTGAGGAGAAAAACGGGGGAATCAATGAAGTGAATAAAGTGCTGGGGGCAGGATGGGCAAGGGGGCTTCCTGCCCTTCCCCAGACCCAAGGCAGAAGCCAGCTGGCCAGCGGGTGAGGCTGGAGGGCAGGACTGGATGCCAGAACCCCCTCAGACGGGGGGGGGGGAGGGATTGCCAACAGGAAGAGCCCAAGGCGAGTTTCCTGCCCCTTGCGGGCATGTGCTTTCCCTGTCCAATGAGGATGCAAGACTGGCACACAACCCCCCCCCCCCACGGTGCCCACTCCAGGCCCTCCTGGGGCCACTCAGGCCCAGGGGCTGTCAGCCAAGGGGGGGTCTGCTCCCATCACTCCCCTCCCTCCTTGTGGGGCCCCAGAGGGCAGGGCGGGCTTGGGGGGCAGAGGTCCTTCTTGCTTACAGGGAAGCAGTCATGGGGGGGGGGGTTGCCCCTGGCATTCTGCTGGCCCCCAAAGCGCTCAGGGAGGAGGAGCAGGGCTGCAGCGTTGTCTCTGCCATGGGAGCCCATGAAGGCACTCTGGGGCGGGCAAGGGACTCTCTGGGCCACCTGTGCTCCAACAGGCCTCTTTGCCTGCCTCTTCTCAGACTTCCCCAGCCGGCTGGCCCACCGCTTTGAACTGCCCGGTGTCACCAACTACACCGTCCTGCTGCTGAGTCCGGATGGGGGCACCTTGTATGTGGGGGCCCGCGAGACCCTCCTCGCCCTCAACACCAGCGCCTTCTCTCCTGGGCCGCAGCATCGCAGCGTGAGTGCCCGCCCCCCCTTCTCTGCCTCCCCTGCCGCTCTCCGTCTGCTGGAGGGACGCTCCTCCTGCCGAGGCTGGGTCTCTTCCAAAGGCTTGTGCTCTCCTTGCAAGAACAAGCCCCGGGGGGGGGGGCTCTCTGGCCCCTGCTCTCTGCTGTGCCCACCTCTTGGCTTCAGACCAGGACTTGGTTTTGAGCCCCACAGCCAGAGAGCGCAAGCAGGGGCAGAGCCCACAGCCTGCAGGTCGGGGCACCTTGGGCAGTTGTGCAGGGAGGGAGGGAGGGGCGCCAGGGCAGCGGGCAGGTGCATAGAGCCCCCCTCCCCCCTCCGTCAGCGTGGCTCCCTGTCTGTTGCAGCTGCTGTGGGCTGCCGAGGAGGAGAAGAAGCAGCAGTGCGTCTTCAAGGGCAAGGACCCCCAGGTGAGTGCCCATCCTCCTGCCCAGCTGGGGTGGGGGCAAGGCGGACTGACTGGTGCAGAGGGCAGGGTGAGGGGAGGTTGGGGAGCCACCCGGCTGGATGCCAGTGCCCTGCCGCCCCCTCCAGAGAGACTGCCACAACTACATCAAGATCCTGCTGCAGCTGAATGACACCCACCTCTACACCTGTGGAACCAGCGCCTTCAGCCCCACCTGCACCTACCTGGTAAGCACTGGGATTGGGGAGAGGGCCGCCTGAGTGGGAGGGTGGCTGGATTGGGTGGCCACCCGCACACCTGCTTTGCTGGGGCTTCCCGGAGCATCCTTGCTGGGGAGTGGCATTCGGGGAGGCTGGTGCTGGCGGACGGGCAGTGCTGTCCATGGCATTCTTGCCAAGGGGAGCGCAGTGCTGCTGGCTGGGGGAGAGGCGCTGTTCCAAGGCCCATTTCTGGGCAGATGCTCTCTGCTGTCCCTGGCTGGCTGGCTGGCTTTGCGTCTGGCGGGGGAGGTATACCCCTTCCCCAAGGTGTAGTGTTTGCCTTGCAAAGGGAGAATGAAGGGAAGGGCTTTCCCTGGCCTCATCCCTTCATGGTTCTGCCTGTGCTGGGACTTGCCTCCAGCCGCTCTCAGTCCCTAGAAGTGCAAAGAAAGAAGCAGGCAGGGCCTCTGAGCACGTGCAGACAGCCTTAGTGCTGGGGGAAGGGCTTCCAGGCTAGAGGGAGCCCCACCCGATTGTCCCTCCCCCCTCCCATCTCTCTCTCCCTTGCAGAGCATCCCAGACTTCAGCCTGCAGCGGGACGCGTCGGGGCGGCTGGTGCTGGAGGATGGGAAAGGCCGCTGCCCCTTTGACCCAGAGTACAGATCCACGGCCCTTCTTGTTGGTAAGGGGGCTGGGGAAGACTGGCCCATGAGCACGAGGAGGAGGAGAGAAGGCAGCCGGGGCGGGGCTGAGGCCAAGGGTTTGGAGAGGGAGGACCTGGTCTCAGGTGGGTCAGAGGCCCAGGAGCTGGTTCTGCTTGCTGTGAGGGGGGGCTCTGTTTTGCAGACGGGGAGCTGTACACGGGGACGGTGAGCAACTTCCAGGGCAATGAGCCGACCATCTCGCGCAGTCACAGCAGCAGCCGTGGGGCTGTCAAGACAGAGAACTCCCTCAGCTGGCTGCAAGGTACATTGGGGGAGGGGAGGAGAACTGGCAGCATAGCCTGCTGGGGTGGGGTGGGGGGTTCTTCACTGCATTCAGAGCTTGGGCTGGGCTGATCAGGCACAGGGAGCAAGGCTCTGCAGCTCTTCCGCTGGCCCCCTCTCAGCTTCCCCTTCGGCAAGCGACTCCAGGGTGGGGCTCTCTTGGGGGCAGGGGGCTGTTGGCACTTACTGGCCTGTCTTTGGTGTGGCCGTGGCACAGACCCTTCCTTCGTGGGCTCCGCTGTCCTCCGGGAAAGTCTCCCCCCCAGCAACCCCCAGGGAGATGACGACAAGGTGTACTTCTTCTTCAGCGAGAGCGGCAAGGAGTTTGACTTCTTTGAGGACACCGTTGTGTCACGCATCGCACGAGTGTGCAAGGTGAGAGCCACGTGTGCTGCACTGTGGAACTTGGCCAGGGTAACCGGGTGGGGGGTGGGGAGAGGAGGCTTTCCCCCTGAAACTGCGTCCTGCTGAGCACGGTCAGGTGGCAGACCAGTTCTTCAGGAACGCAGAGGTCCCAAAGGATCTCTCCAAAGAGGGAGAGCCAGCGATGACCTAGGAATGAGGAGGAGGTGGAGCGTGAGTAACTTTAGGAGGTCTGGCCCTGGGCTCACGGTGGCCAGCCCCAGAAGATTTCCCTGAGCCCCAGCTGTGGAAAGGTGGGGGGGTTTCTGTGCTAGCAGAGCAGCCAGGATTGCAGCGTTCTTGCCCAGATCTTGGGAACACTGCGTAGAGTTCAGGTTGCCATATCCCAGAAGCCACACTACAGTGCAGAAGAGAGAACCATCATGACGATTGCAGGGTCTGTAAGGAAAGGCTGAGAATCAGACGTTTCAAGGATCAGGAATATAAGAGAGTGACTGTGTGGAGAATGTGGATAGCGAGGGCTGCTTCTCCCTCTCCCATAAAAGTCAGACTGGCAGCTGGCTGCAGAAGCTGAAGGCCAGAAGAAGAGGACGGGAGAAGTGCTTCCTGCGCAGTTGGGACTCACGGCTGGAGGATGTAGCTGTGGCCGCACGTCCTGTGGCCTTGCAAAGGGCCTCCTGCTCTAGACCAGGCTGGCAGGTGGGGGGACTGGGGAGCCTCCTTGTGGCCAGAGGGCATAAGAACATAAGAGAAGCCATGTTGGATCAGGCCAACGGCCCATCAAGTCCAACACTCTGTGTCACACAGTGGCAAAAAATGTTATATACACACATACACTGTGGCTAATAGCCACTGATGGACCTGTGCTCCATATTTTTATCTAAACCCCTCTTGAAGGTGGCTATACTTGTGGCCGCCACCACCTCCTGTGGCAGTGAATTCCACATGTTAATCACCCTTTGGGTGAAGAAGTACTTCCTTTTATCCATCCATCAGGGCAGGATCCGCATGGAGTCCCCCCCCCCAGCACTCCCATAAGAGCCTCTCAGCCCCTGCTGTGGGCCCTCTGGGGAAGAGGATGCCCCCAAGTGAGCGTGTCTGCACCGTTTCACCCAGGGCATCCCTGCCCTTTGCTGGGTGTGTGTGTGTGTGTGTGAATGGGCAGCTGCCAGATAGGGTCCCCTCATAAGGCTGGCACTACAGGCTCTCTCCAGGATCCCAGGCAGAGACCCTTTCCTCTGAACTCAGAGGGGATGGCTCAGGGAACGGCCTCCACCCCAAGGAAGTCCTCCCCAAGGAAGGAGAGATCCTGTTGAGGTGCTCTGGGCGGGTTGCTGAAGCTCTAGACCCCCTGGCTGAAACGTGGTCTCCACCCTGGGTACAAGTTTGTTTAAAATGCCCTTTGCTGCTGAATGCAGAAGTGGGAAGAGCTTCTGTCTAAGTCCCGCCGGGGCCAGGCCGTTCCCAGTCACCAGTGAAACACTGATTGTTTTGCCTGACTTTGGGCTGTTTCTGCTTTGCCCTCCTTCCTGCAAGGGAGATGTGGGCGGAAAGATAGGACTTTAATTTGGTGTTTGCTCTCAGCTGCTAAGACATTGTATGCGCAGTTGTGGAAGCAAGAAAAAATACATTGGACAATTTTTTAATGTGAATGGGAGAAAAGAAAGACATTGATTTTTGATTGGTTAGGGGTGCCTTTTTAATTGAACTTAAGTATATAACTTCGGCGGAAGTCTAGTAATGGAGGGAGGGGGGTTTGAAAATATCATGGGTTAGAGATAGTAAGGACATAATTAAATATTGTAACCATATGTTATTAATAAAATTGTTTAAAACCAGGGAGATGTGGGGGGAGAGCGAGTGCTCCAGAGGCGCTGGACAACCTTTCTGAAAGCCCAGCTGCTGTGCTCCCGCCCCGGGGACGGCTTCCCCTTCAACGTGCTGCAGGACATGTTCACGCTGACGCCAGGAGAGGGCTGGCAGGAGACCATCTTCTACGGGGTCTTCTCCTCTCAGTGGTGAGCTGCAGGAGTGGGGGAGGAGACCACATCCACTCCAGCAGGAGGGGGGGCAGGGAGAGCTGACGGGGGAGGGGGAGAGGCCAGCCCTGCAGGCATTCAGGGCATCTCAGAACACTGGCTCCCAGGCCTCCTTGGTTCCTGGCTGGTGCGTTGGGGTTTGGGGTCCACGCCTCCTTCTCGCTTTGCTGCTTGCCCACTCAGGACTTCTCTTCCTCTCCGCCAGGGATAAGAAGGGCAGTGTGGGGACAGCAGTCTGCGCCTTCTCCATGCCTGCCGTGACGGAAGTCTTCAATGGCCTCTACAAGGAAATCAACCGAGAGACGCAGCAGTGGTACACAGACACCCACCCTGTGCCAGAGCCCCGCCCTGGAGCGGTAGGTACTTGGGGGCGGGGGGAGACACTGAAGTGGGTGGCTCTTGCTGCAGCTTCGTCCCACCTGTGCCATGGATGCTGGAGACCCGGGAGAGCTTGCAGGGGGTGATGGGGGAGGGCTCCTGCCCCTGCTGGTGGAGCTCCTGGTGGCACCGGGGGGGGGGGGGGTTGGCCCCTGTGTGACACAGCGTTGGTCTGATCCAGGGCTTCCCTTTAGTCCTTATCAGCAGCTGCTGGTCCAATCCTCTCCCTCCCCTCTCCAGTGCATCACCAGCCAGACACGCCACATGAAGATCACCTCTTCGCTCCAGATGCCCGACCGGGTGCTCAACTACCTGAAGGACCACTTCCTGATGGACAGCGCCGTGCGCAGCCAGCCCCTCCTGCCGCAGAGCCAGGCTCACTACCAGCAGATCAGTGTGCAGCGTGTCCAGGGCCTGCACTACGCCTACGACGTCCTCTTCCTGGGGACAGGTGGGCGGCCAGCGGGGGAAAGGGGGTCTGGGGGTGAGGGGTGGAATGAGTGGACCAGCCCCCCAGTCTTGCTTGGAAAGGGCCCCAGAGGTCCTGTGCACCATTCGCATGAGAGCTGGCACTAGGATAGCTGAAGGCAACACCGGGGTGACTGCCAGGGGGCCAGGGCTTTCCAAGACACAGGACGGAGTCTGAAGAGGAGGAGGAGGAGTCATTGCTCAGTGTCACGTTCTTAGGGTGCAGGCAGGCAGGAGTCCAAAGCCAGTCCAGGAAGTCAAGCAGGAGCCAAGTCACCAATGCAGAATCACAAACCGGAGTCAGAAGTCAATGTCCAAAAGCCAAAAGGTCAGGGTGCCAAGGAAATCAAGCAGGTCAGGAGCAGGAAGAGCGTGGATGCAAGCCAGAGAATAGACTTGTTGCTTCCAGGAGGTTACCAGGACCTGGGTGGCAGCTATATGGGATTCTCAATCAGCCTGCTCCCTGGGTGGCAGAGACTCTGCTAGAACTTAGGGCTGAGAGATCTGAAGCAGTGTGCCTCATGTCTTCGCTCTGAAAGTTCTTTCCGGAGCCTGCTTCGAACTCTTGAGATGGGAGGAGGAGAGCTTGGAGGAGATTGATCCTCAACAGCTGACACTGGTGCCTGGAGAGTGATTGATGGGCCAGCTGCTGTTTGTTCAGCTGAGGAACTGGCTGGAAACTCTTCCAGGTCTATTAACCCTTCCAGCTCCTCCTTGTCAGGGCTCATGACACCCAGTGGCAGTCTTTGGCCTCTCTGGTTAGTGGAGCTGTTGGGAAAGCCCACGGGCTGCCCAAGATGGCTGATGCTGGCTGCTGGGCGGAAGAGATGCTGCTGAGCTGAATGGCCCCCAGGGCTGGCCTGCTGGGGGGGGGGGGGGGGCTTAGTCTTAAGTGCTGGGCAGCTCCCCCCCTCATTCTGTCAGCCCATAACAGGAAAGGGTGGGCTTCCAAGGGGGCTTTTCTGCAGCAAGCTGGGTTCTGGCTGGTATTGCCAACCAAACGTCCCCCGTGGAAGTTAGGCTGCCTGTCATCTGAAGCAATGGCATCCCCTTTCCTTCTCCCCTCCCCCCCACTTGCGCTGGTGCCTTTAGCCCCTCCTTTTCCAGGAAGTCACATCTGTCCTGGCTTCCTTTTTCTAAGAAATAATGGAGTTGCGACACCTTCCAGGTTTCCTGCAGGCCAAGGACCAAAGAGGGGAGAGCCTGGCTGGTGAAGAAGCCGCTGCTGCCTCCTCCTCTTTGGGACCTGTCTCTCTTTCACTTGGCTCAGTTGTGCAGGGGGCTCCGTGTGGAGCAGGTCTGGGCACACTCCGTGACTCAGAGGCACCCAGCGGTGTTCAGTGCCTGCTCCACCGGAGAGGATTGTTCGCTTTGACTTGCAGAGGAGGGGCCGCAGCCCTTTCAGAATGTCGTTCTTCTGCATTGGGGGGGGGGGCAGCGTAAAAGTTTGCTTGCTGTCAGGGAGCATTTTCCTGTGCCCTGCTGCCAGGAGGCCTGTGTGTGGGTCCCTTCTGAGGCTGGCTCCTGTGCCCTTCATTATCTGCTGCTTCCAGAGTTCAGCAGAGAAACGGATTGGCTGTGCTGCCCCCTCCCTGTTCGCGGATGTTGAGGGGGGTGGGGTGTCTCTGTACTGGGAGGCTGTGCTGAGGGACCAGTGTCAGATCTTGGGCTGGTGAGCTCTGGGTTCAAGTCCACACCCAAGCCTGAAGTTCAGTGATTCATCTTAGGCCAGGCACACACTCTCTGCCCAGCCTGGGGCTAAAGTGGAAGGCAGAAAGTCCTCTCTGTGGGGCTGAATTCCTGGGAATGGGAACGGCTGCTGGCTACAAAAGCAGCAGCCTTTGGAGGTGGAGAAGCAGGGCTGGGAAGAAGAGAAGAGGGGAGTCTGTGGAAGGCGGCCTTCAGTGTGCAGCCGCTTGGCTCCGGCTGGGGAAGAGCTTTCAGCAGCTGCCCTTGTGCTTTGCAGGTGACGGGCGGCTCCACAAGGCAGTGGTGAGGGGCCAGGGGGTGCACCTGGTCGAGGAGCTACAACTCTTCCCTGCAGGGCAGCCGGTCCTCAAGCTGCTGCTGGACCCCACCCAGGCAAGGCAGGAGGGCAGGGCGGGTGGGGAGGGAGGGAGGGGCAGCCCATGCTGAAGGGCCAGCTGGGACAAGCGTCCGACGGAGGGAGGGCAGCCGGGCTGCTGCTGTCGTTGCCTCCCAGGGCTGGGCTCTCTGCTGGGTGCTGCATGCAGAGGCATCCCCTCTCAGCCCAGCCCCTCCTCCCCCCCCCGCAGGGCTTGCTCTACGCAGCCTCTTCTTCCATGCTGGTGCAGTTGCCGGTCGCCAACTGCAGCCTGCACCAGAGTTGTGGGGAATGCATCCTGGCCCGGGACCCCTACTGTGCCTGGAGCGGAGAAGCCTGCCGGCCTGTGGCCCAGCGCCACCAGCAGCCCCCCACAGTGTAAGCGCTCCCGTTTCCTGGGGGGCTGGGGAGACTGAGCCGGGCCTCCTTCAAGCGCTGGTGCCCCCGGTGCCCTTTGCGCCCCATACCCATCTCCGCTTCCCTCCTCTCCCCCCAGGCCCTGGGCCCAGGACATTGAGACTGCGGCCGTGAAGCGGCTGTGCCAGACCAGCAGCCTGCAGCCGGACCACTCGACAGGTACAGAAGCACCAGTGGTGGGCGGGGGGCAGCAGCCTTTTGGAGAGAGGGAGCCCCACCCCTTCACCTTTGCCTTCTCTCCCCCCAGCTGCCAAGTGCCAGCCCGTGTGGCTGACCGCCAACGCCGTGAAGCCGCTGCCCTGCCCCCGCCTCTCCAACCTGGCCTCCCGCCAGTGGGTGAGGGAGGGGGCTGCCCTCAACACCTCCTTCCTGGTGCTGCCCACAGGTGAGCTGGTGCTGGTGGGCAGCCGCGAGCAGGCTGGGCACTACGAGTGCTGGTCCCAGGAGGGGGGGTTCCGCCGGCTGATGGGCAGCTACTGCGTGAGGGTGGAGCCGGAGGGGCCGGGCTGGCTGGTGCCCCTCCCGGACCCCCTGGACACCATCAGCACTTCCCGGAGCACCTCCCCCGCGGCGGTGGCAGCAGGGGGCATCACGGCCCTGCTGGAGGCCAAGACCTACTGGACCGAGTTCCTGGTGATGTGCGGGCTCTTCGGCCTGACCGCCACCCTCCTGACCCTCTTTGTGCTGCGCCGGCACCAGAGCACCATGAAGGCCTTCCTCCAGCAGGGCAAGTGCACCAGCGCTCCAGCCAAAAAACTGCACAAGGCGGGGCTGCCCACGGAGACCCTGCCCCTCAACGGTGCCTCCGCCCCCAGCGCCCCTCTCGACCACAGGGGTTACCAGACGCTGGACGACAGGCACGTGGCCAGCACTCCGCTGCGGGACACCCCGGCTCCTCCCCCCGGCACAGCCTTCCTCGAGGCCGATCTGCGGGCGCTGAGCGTGCACGAAAGCTTTGTGGAGATGCCGGCTCCCTCCCAGCGGCCCCGCGTGCGCCTGGGCTCCGAGATCCGGGACTCAGTTGTGTGAGCGAGCTGCTCTTAGCCAATGCCAATGGCTCATGCTGGGTTGTCCGGGGGGGGGCAGTGCCCCCAGACTGCCGTAGTGCAGGTTTCAGTACTGCTGCCACCAAAGGACCAGAAGCCATGCAGCCCGTGGACACCTTTGCTCAGAGGGGAAGCTGGGCGTGCAGAGTCAGGCTGCAAGACTTTGTGACCAGTCCCCGGAGCTGCAGCAACAGGAGGAACGGCCCAGCCAGCCCCGTTTCCCGGCAGGAAAGACCAAACATGGCAGCTGCCTGGCAAGAGCTCTGTCCAGCTGCTATCTGCAGAGGAGCAGAGAGAGAGGAGCAGGTGCTGAAGTCGGCAGGTCGTCCACCCATCCCTTGGACGAGAGAAAACTTTCGTTGCTTTGTGGGGCGGGGGAAGTGTGTCTGGTACTGTTGAATGCTGTACGCGTCTTTCACATGCCACGTTGTGCAAGTGTCTCAAAATGTGAATTCTTCCCAGCTGGAACCGCTCTGCGGTTGCAGTTGTACCCCTTTCCCCATGTTCTTGCACAAGAGGTTTCTTTGTTGAGTGCATTTTACATAAAGTGAAGATGTTTTCTTTGGTGGGGGCATTGGCCTGGCTTCTGTTTTGGCCTGGTGCCTTGTGGGTGGAGGGGACAGGTCTCCCTCACTCCTTCTCAGTGTCCTGCCCTGCTCGCCACAATTGACAGTCTTTCTCTCAAGCAGCCCCCCCCCCCCCGCAATGACCTGAACTAATTTTGGTTTTGCCAGAAAAGGAAGTGATCTCTCTGGCCCTGCCCCCTCCCATTTTGGTGAAGTGAGCCAGTTTGGTGTGGTGGTGAAGTGCGCAGACTCTTCTCTGGGTTTGATTCCCCACTTGCAGCTGCTGGAATGGCCTTGGGTCAGCCAGAGCTCTTGCAGAAGTTGTCCTTGAAAGGGCAGTTTCTGAGAGAGCTCTTTCAGCCCCACCCACCTCACAGGGTGTCTGGTGGGGGGAGAATATATAAGAGATTGTAAGCCGCTCTGAGCCTCTAATTCTTTCTTATCAGACAAGTCAAGGCAGGCTCCCTGCAGTTCACTGTAGCTGCTGGACTGGCTGCAAAGGGAGGGGGGTGGGGAAGCTGGAGACACAATTAAATGGCTTTTGACTCAACAGGTTTCGCTCCTGAGCTTTATTAGTACTCCAGGCAGAGACCAGCCAGGGCCATGACTGAGGTTGTAAGACAAGTTTCAGAGGCACCAGTGTTTCTCCTTCTACAAAAAGCGCCCCCCTCCCCCATCCAACAAAGGGTGGCCAGAATTCCCCCCCTCCCACTCCAGCTATGGGAAGGGGCAGGGCGGACTCTGCTTGTGCGGGATCCTCCCCCTGTGGAAGGAAGAGCAGGCAGGACCAGAGAGGACAGGGGAGGCCAAGGCACAGCGTGGCCAAAGCCCTGAGAGGAGCGGGATCCTCCAACAGCGACTCTCCTGGGGGAGGGACACTGGCTCACAGGCCCCGGGGGAGGGGGAAAGATGTGTCCTGCCGGCCTGCCACCCAGACAGAGCAGTTTTCAAGGGCCACTTGGCTCAGAGGAGGAGGGGCCATCCAGAGCCACAGGAGGAGCTCACAGCACAATTCTGAAGGAGCTGAAAGAGAAGGGAGGCGAGAGCTGCTCAGGCTCGGGCGGGCTGGGGGCCCTCAGCCCCAGCCCCAGGAGCAGAACAGCAGGAGCTACCTTGGGAAGTCGGGCGAGCGCGAGATGATGTGCTGGAACTCAGAGAGGTTGATGGTCCCATCCTTGTCGATATCAGATTCTTCTAGGATCTGCAGGAAATGAGGCAGCCACGGAGAGAGCCACGGGTCAGAGCAGTGGGAGCCCCCACCCCCGCCAGGCCAGAACCAACACCCCCCCCCACCCGAGCCCTTACGTTCTGGAGGAGCTGGCCCATCTCCGTGGGGCTCAGCCGGCTCTCCTCTCCTTCTCCAGTCAGGCATTTCACCAGATTCTCCAGGTCTCTCTTGTCCAGAGTTCCATCATCATCGAAATCTCAAGGAAGGAAAAGGAGGAGAGAGTTTGCTTGTGTGGGAAAGGCTGCTGCACCTGAAGGACTCCCAGCTGGAGGCCGGACTCTGCTCAGGGCCTAGGCAACCCGCCTGCTCAGGTGGGAAGGGGCAGAGTCCAGAGGCCTGTCCCCTTCCTGGGACACACCGCAGCAGGCAACAGGCGAGGGACGGAGTAGCAACCGAGCTGCCGATGCAAGCGGGGCTAGATCCACGCGGCAGCTCCTTCAGTGGCATCTACAGATGATGGGGGGGTTTCTGCTATGCTGGAAAGGCCCCGCCCCACCAAAGTGACGCCACTTTGCTTTGGCTTTTCCTGAAAGAAGCTTAAGCTACTTCAGCCTCACAACAGCCCTGGGAGGCAGTCTGCCCTCTGGCCGGGGGTGAGGTGGCTTTCTGGTCCTTTGGAGAGAGACGGAGCCCCTGGATGTGTGCTTGTCTGTCCGCCCTGGCACCTGGGGGCCTCCTCACCAAAGATGCGGAAGGCGTAGTGGGACTTGATCTCTGGGGTGGCGGCATCACTGAAGACACTCAGCATGTCCAGGAAGTCCTCAAAGGACAGGCCGCCTTCCCCATCAGCGGCCGTGGAGAAGACCTGGCAGATCCGGTGGCAGAAGGGGTTTGCCTGCCAACACAAGAGGAGCCAGTGAGCGGCCCTTGGGCTCAAGGCTGCCACCCTCCCCCCCCCAGCCCAAGGGGGCAGCCTCACTAAAGCTGCGGAGGGGGTGGGGAGTGGACTGTTTTTCCTCCTAGAGGTAATACCGATGACAATGGAGGTGTTTCTGTCCCCCCAGAAATGAAGGGAAAGGTGTTTGTTCTCTGCTAGGGGTGCGCCCCTCCTTCCCCTGAGCCCCCGCGGTGGTGGTGGTGGTGACGGGGGAGAGCCCCAGTCCTGGCAGCTCCATGGGCGCAAGTGGCCCTTCTGCCCCTGGGGTTCTGCACCCCCCTCCCCCAAGGCCCAAAGCAACCTGGAGGGCATCCCCCCCTCCGAGAGGGGCCTCCCCACCCGCCCGGACCCCGCCCTACCCGCAACTCGGGCAGCGTCAGCATCTTGCTGGGGGGGAGCCGGGTGAGGAAGGCGCGGTCCCGCCCCTCCTTGGGCAGCAGCTCGCAGAAGCGCCGGTGAGCCCTGCAAAAGAACCAGAGACGCCTGCTTGCCTGGGCGGGGGGGCGCAGAGAGGCCCTCCACGCCCGGCCCGAGCAGAGCAGAGCTCCAGCCCCCCCCCCCGCCTCCCGCTCCCCGCGGGGCGCTACTCACAGCAAGATCTCCTGCTTGCTCAGGAAAGTCAGCTCCTGGGGGGGGGGGGGGAGAGTGTGAGTGAGGGAGCGATGGGGGGGGGGCTTCAGTCCGCCTCCCGGGAGCCCCCTCCACTCCACCGCACCCCCGTACCTGGTACTCGCTGAGCAAATCCCGCGGCAGGCGGCTTCCCGAGCCCCCCATGGCGGCGGAACCCCCGTCGGGTCTGCTTCCTCCTCCGCCCCCTCGACTGCCTGCGCCACCTCCCCGCCGCCGCCAAGTGCCCGGCCCTCCAGGGAGGCGGGACCGCCTTGCCCGCCCGCCCTCCCTCCGGCTTCAGCCCGGGCAGCGCCGGCGCCAGGCCGCGGAGGTCCCGTTGCCGCCTCTTCCTCCCTCGGGGCGGGACTTGGGTGGCGAGCGCGGCCTCCTCCTTCCCTCGAGGGGCTCTCGGGCGGCCTGATGGAGGCGGAGGCGGCAGCAGGAGCAGGCCCGGCCGAAGGGGCCCCCCGGCCGCTGCAAGAGGAGCAGGAGGCGGCGGCGGTCTTCGCCTACCGGCCGGCGGAGGACTTGGTGTGGGCGGCGGCGGGCCAGGCGTCGCCCTTCGACCGAGCGCTGCAGCGGGGCTGGGAGGAGCGGCTGGCGCGGGGCCTCTTCCGCTACCGGCTGGGGGAGCTGCAGACGCGGCGCCTGCCCGGGCCGCTGGGGCTGGTGGCGCAGCTGAACGTGCCGCGGGGCTCGGAGCGGCGGCGGCCGCAGGAGGTGCGCAGCGTCCGGCAGAGCTTCGACCCGGCGCAGTTCAACTTCACGCACATCCGGCCGGGCGAGGTGCTCTTCGCCCTGCAGCGGGTGGCGGCGGCCTCGTCGTCGCGGGTGCTGGTGGCCATCAACGTGAGCCCGCTGGAGTTCGGCCACGTGCTGCTGCTGCCGGAGCCGTCGCTGGGGCTGCCGCAGGTGCTGAGCGCCGAGGCCTTGCGCGCCGGCCTGGAGGCGCTGCTGCTGAGCGGCCAGCCGGGCTTCCGCGTGGGCTTCAACAGCCTGGGCGCCTTTGCCTCCGTCAACCACCTCCACCTGCACGCCTACTACCTGCCCTGGCAGCTGCCCGTCGAGGAGGCGCCCGCCCGGCCCCTGCGCCCCGAGGCCGGCCTCTACGTGCTGGAGCGCGGCGTCCCGGCCCCCGGCCTCCTCTTCTACAGCCCCGCCGGCCGGCCCCCGGGCCCCCTGGCGCGCCGCGTCTGCCGCCTCACCGACCACCTGGCCCGCGGCGACGTGGCCCACAACCTCTTCGCCACGCGGGGCGCCGCGCCCGAGGGGGGGCCGCCGGGCGCTCGGCCGGGCCTCCGCGTCCTCCTGTGGCCCCGCCAGGCTTCCTTCGGCGCCAAGCAGGAGGCCGCCTTCAACGTGGCCCTCTGCGAACTGGCCGGCCACCTGCCCGTCAAGACGGCCCAAGACTTCCACGCCCTCTCCGAGGCCGCGGCCCTCCGCCTCATCCGCCGCTGCCTCCTGCCCCCGCCCCGCTGGGCCCGCCTGCAGCAGGAGCTGGCCGACCTCCTCCCCCCGCCCTGCGACGGCGCCCAAGACGACTGACCCCAGCCCGCCCGCCCGCCCCGCGTGTGTTGGACATTCGAGTGCATGGGCCCATCCGTGTCCCGGGGGCTGCAGGGGGAAGCGCCAGGCCGTCGAGGCGCACGGGACGCAGCAGCTCGACCCGTCCATGTCCCCGAGCGGGGCGCAGGAAGGGTCGGCTTTGCAGCGGGGCGCCCACGCCTCCTCCGAGGCCCTTCTGGGCAGCCGAGAGCGGAACCTCCACGTCACGTGGCGGAAAGCCCGCCCCCCCCGCCGGACGTCCGGCTTCCGTGCAGGGGAGGGGCCTGCGCGCGGAGGGCGAGCCAATGAGGAGCGCGAGAGCGCCTTCGTCACAGAGGAGGCGCCGCATTGTCTCGCGAAGGGGCGGGGCCGGGCGTCACCATGGCGACAGCGTCCGGGCCCGAGGCCCAGGCGCCGCCGCCCCCTCAGAGAAGCCGCGCGGGGCCGGTGAGGGGGCGGAGCCGGGGCCGGCGGGTGGGGCCAAGGGGCGGCCGGCCTCTCTGCGCCGAGGGGGCGGGGCGCTGCTCCGGGCAGGCCGGGGGACCCCCTCCACACAGCCCCTCCCTCCCGGCGGGACCGGGAGACCTCCCGGAATCGAGCCCCACCCCCGAATCTCCACCTGGAGTTGGCACCCCCGCAAGCATCCAGCTGCCCTGCCCTGGGCCGAGCCAGTGCTTCACAGAGGAGCCTCGCGGAATGCTTGAGAGCCACGAGACAGGCAGGCAGGGAGGGAGAGGTGGGAAGAAAGCAACTTGTATTTAGTACATTCTCCAAGCTGCTGCTGGCTTAGATTGGAAAAGTGATTTAAAGAGAGAAATGCCTTCTCCAGGCTGGCTGATGGGAGAGCCACGCAATATGTGTGAAAGAGCCACCTTGGCCACCCCTGCTCTAAGCTGAGTTAGCGTGAGCCCCCTCACAGACTTTTAGCCTCCAGCTCACACATTCTTGCCTTAGCTCAGGAAGGATGACCCCGGAGCATGCTAATTTCTGCAGCAGCTCACAACTTTAATGGCAGTAGCTCACAAAGCAGACTTTTTGCTCCCAAGACTCTGCAGCTTAGAGGGCACATTGCCCCCAACCTTCTTGGCCGAGAGGGGGAGGAAGAGGACGGAGGGGTTCTGCAAGGCTGGCTGGGCCCCTCTCTGAGTCTTCCCCCGTCTGCCCTTTGCTCCCCCGTCTGCCAGAGCGCCTGAGAGGATGAAGATCAGCGCAGAAGAAAGCAGTGAGTCTGAGAACGAAACAGACGAGGATGAAGATGAAGAGGAGGAAGAGGAGGAGGCAGCGGCCGGGGGCCTCTCGGATGACTTTGCCAAGGCATGTCTGAAGGAGGAGGTGGAGGAGGAGGAGAAAGCTTCCGCCAGCAAGCCACCAGACCTCACTCCAGGGCACAAAAGCAAGGCAGACGGCATGAATGACCAGCCAGGGGTGTCCCTGATAGACCTGGAGGAGGAGGTGCCCGAGGAGTGGGATGTGGAACACGCAAGAAGGAAGAAAAAGAAAAAGTGCAGGCGAGTCTCCCCATCCCCTGTGCCCCAGATTCTCACGCAGGCGCCCCAGCATGCAGGCTGCAGTCTCCCTTCTCTTCAGGTTTGGAGGAGGGCTGGGGATGCAGCCCTCCTTCCTGTGCCTTTGGAGAGGGGGGGTGGGTAGCCTTGAAGTCTGCTGTTCCTTTGCTGCACTGAACCCTTGCTTTCTGGATTCCAGGATCCTGTCCATCAACTTGTCTTGCTGCAAGTATGAAAGTGGTAAGTTAAGAGCTGCAGTTTGGCACTTTCCCCTCTAGCCAGGCAGCCTTGTGCAGGGACAGACTGGGGAGCCACCACTGGGCAACCAGGACTAGGAGGCCTGGGGTTCATACCCTAGAGGAGCGGCTTTTTGGGCCCCGCTAGCAACGTTTCTTGCCGCCCTGTTGTGTTGGCTCCAGTTCTGTAGCCCTCTCTGTGACCACGAGTCCCAACCCTTCTGCACTCCTTCCCCTCCTGCTTTTGCTGCAGTGCGGCGTGCAGCTCGGCGTTGCGGCCTCAAAGAAGTAGGCGAAGATGAGGAGTGGACAGTGTACTGGACTGACTGCTCCGTCTCACTGGAGCGTGTCATGGACATGAAGAGGTTCCAGGTACTTCAGAGAAGGAGCAGGCCGGCTGCGTCTCCCTTAGCCTGCGAGCCTGGAGAGGACAGGGCACCTCTGTTCCTTTTGCTGCCGCCCCCCGCCCTTAGAAATCCCTGATGCAAATCTGCACACTCATTAGAGGCACCCCCTCCACCCCCTGCTTGGACTGTCTGCGCTGTTGCTCTTGCCAGAAGTGAGGGGCCTCCATCTTGGAGTCTGCAAAACGAAACCACACTGGCATCCTACATATTAACAAATTCATTAAGACATGCATTGTCTGCCTTCTTCCCAGGGGCTCAAGGCAGATTATGCATAGAGAATCAATACAGTCAACACAGTGGGACATTCAATACACAGCACCTTAGGATTTCAGGTGTCTGGAACCACCCAGAAATCTAAAAGAAACACTGAAACATATTGACATGACAGTAAAGCAGTGCAAAAATTAGGCAGTGCCATCCCACTTGGAGTAGGTTAGAGGCTGCAATTCCTAATCCTTTATCCAAGGAAGTCTGAGCACCATTTAGTACCATGTGACCCTCTTACCTTTGCAGAAAAGGCCTCTTGGGTCATTGTTTTTCCTGATTTGCAGAAATCCAGGAAAGTGGGAGGCCACCTGACCTCCTTGGGTGGAGAGGAGAGGAGAGTCCATCAGAGCCATGCAGATGCAAGGGGGAAATGGAAACTGACTCAACAGACCCAGGATGCAAAATGCAAATGCATACAAACAACCTATTTATAGCTGTAGGCCATATTTGCCCAGTTCATTTAAGACGCAGTGTAAAAATGCCAACTCAACTCTAATTGAATGTTAAGTTTGCTGATAAGTTTCTTGACAGAGTCTCCTTTTTTAGTTATTCCTCTATGCATTACAGACATCTAGGGTTGCCAACCTCCAGGTGGGGCCTGGAGATCTCCCCCTTTTACAACCGATCTCCAGCTGGCAGAGATCAGCTCCCCTGGAAAAAATGGCTGCTTGGAAGAGCCCCTCCCCTCCACAAACCCCGCCCTCTCCCAGATCCACCCCCAAAGTCTCCAGGTATTTTCGGCACAAACCTTTTGTTCGCTCCGTGGGTAGTCCCACTCCACGTGGTCGCTCTCCTGCTCTCACTTTCTTTCAGAAGATCAACCATTTCCCAGGCATGGCCGAGATCTGCCGCAAAGACCTCCTGGCCCGCAACCTCAACCGCATGCTCAAGCTCTTCCCCAAGGAGTACTGTATCTTCCCTCGCACCTGGTGCTTGCCCGCAGAGTGAGTGTCCCCCCAGGGAATCCCGCAGGAACGGGGAGGGGGATTGCCTGGGCAGCAAAGACATGCCTGTGATTGGGTTGGCTTCTCACTGGGCAGCTACGGGGACTTCCAAGCCTATGGGCGAATGCGGAAGAACAGGACATACATCTGCAAGCCAGACAGCGGCTGCCAAGGGCGGGGCATCTTCATGACACGCAACCCCAAGGAGATCAAGCACGGCGAGCACATGATCTGCCAGCAGTACATCAACAAGGTGGGCTCTGGGCCCCCTTCCCTGCCCTCCTAGCAGGCCTCAGATTCAGCTCCTGATGCTCCCCCTCTCCTCCTCCCCACCTTGCCCATGGAATAGTAGGGGCAGCTGCATAACAATCCCTGGATGAGCACCACCTTTTCCTACAAAGCGACCCCTGCCTCCTCGCTTAGCTCAGCTGGTGCAGCTCCCACCCACCCTCGCCCACAGTCCCTCCTCGGCTTGTCTCCTTGCAGCCCTTCCTCATTGACGGCTTCAAGTTTGACATGCGCATCTACGTTCTGGTCACTTCCTGTGACCCGCTGAAAATTTTTATTTATGAGGAGGGGCTGGCCCGCTTTGCCACCATGAGGTACATCGAGCCCAGCAGCAGCAACCTGGTAAAGAAGGAGCGTTCCCCAGGAGCGGCATAGGTTTGGGAGGGCAGTTACCTAACTGGCGGTGCTGTCTGGCTGGGAGTGCCACGTGCCACCCACGGGTGGTTCAGAGCAGAGCACCCGGGATCCGCAGGCTTCTCGGCTTCCAGGGCCTCCCTCTCCTTCCTGGGAAGAGGCTGAGCTGGCTGGGCCATGCACCCACCACAGCACCAAGCAGCTGCCGCCCCGGGCAGGGCTAGAACAGGCCCCCCAGAGGGGGTGGATGGGGAGGTGGGCAAAGGCTGCTGTCCTGGGAGAGGAGTAGCCCTTCCTGCCATCTGTCCCTCAGGATGACATCTGCATGCACCTGACCAACTACGCCATCAACAAGCACAATGAGAACTTTGTTCGGGATGAGAACACAGGCAGTAAGAGGTATTGCCACTGGCCGAGGCACTGCAGAGAAGAAAGGAGACATTTGCAAGCGATCGATCAGCGCCTGGCTGCTGCGCTCCTTCTGGGGGAGCGGGGTGGGAGGGCATCACTGGGCAAGGAAATGGAGCCCAGGCTCCAGCAGATGTGGGTTCTGGCTCCTAGCTTGGCTCATGGGCCTCTGCATTTACTCCCCCCCCCCCCAGAGGAGGCTGGGCACAGCCATCGTAGCCACCTCCGTCTCCCGTTCAGGGCCCTCTGGGGCAGGCGCCATCACGCAAGGCACCCAAGGCTGCAATGCTAGCAAGGCCCACAGAGACAGATTGGGGATGGGGCTTGGTAGGTCTGAGCTGGGGCTGCTCCACTAGCAGGCAGCTTTGACACCTACCCCCATTTGCTTCCCCCCCACACACACACACAGGAAGCTGTCCACGCTGAAGGCCTGGATGCGGGAGCACGGCTACGACACGGCCGAGTTGTGGCATGACATCGAAGACATCATCATCAAGACCCTGATTGCTGCCCACCCGGTGCTGAAGCACAACTACCGCACCTGCTTCCCCAACCACATCTCGGGCTGCGCCTGCTTCGAGATCCTCGGCTTCGATATCCTCTTGGACAGGAAGCTTAAGCCCTGGCTCTTGGAGGTGAATGGGGCCCCCTCTGTCCTCTCGCCCAGCCAAGCACCTGCCCGCCCTCCCACCCCCAGGCAGGCCTCCCTGGCAGGCCTCTCTCTGCTCCTCCCTTGCATGCAACATCTGGGCCCCTGCTCCTTCCTTGCATGCAACATCTGGGCCCCTGCTCCTTCCTTGCATGCAACATCTGGGCCTCTGCTCCTTCCTTGCATGCAACATCTGGGCCCCTGCTCCTTCCTTGCATGCAACATCTGGGCCTCTGCTCCTTCCTTGCATGCAACATTTGGGCCCCTGCTCCTTCCTTGCATGCAACATCTGGGCCTCTGCTCCTTCCTTGCATGCAACATTTGGGCTCCTGCTCCTTCCTTGCATGCAACATCTGGGCCTCTGCTCCTTCCTTGCATGCAACATCTGGGCCTCTCTGCTCCTTGGAGAGCCAGTTTGGTGTAGTGGTTAAGTGTGCAGACTCTTATCTGGGAGAACTGGGTTTGATTCCCCACTCCTCCACTTGGAACTGCTGGAATGGCCTTGGGTTAGCCATAGCTCTCTTGTCTGGGAGAACCGAGTTGGATTCCCCACTCCTTCACTTGCACCTGCTGGCATGGCCTTGGGTCACCCAGAGCTCTGGCAGAGGTTGTCCTTGAAAGGGCAGCTGCTGTGAGAGCCCTCTCCAGGCCCACCCACCTCACAGGGTGCCTGTTGTGGGGGAGGAAGGTAAAGGAGATTGTGAGCTGCTCTGAGACTCTTCGGAGTGGAGGGTGGGATATAAATCCAATATCTTCTTCCTTGCGTGCAACATCTGGGCCTCTCTGCTCCTTCCTTGCATGCAACATCTGGGCCTCTGCTCCTTCCTTGCATGCAACATCTGGGCCTCTCTGCTCCTTCCTTGCACACAACATCTGGGCCCCTGCTCCTTCCTTGCATGCAACATCTGGGCCCCTGCTCCTTCCTTGCACACAACATCTGGGCTCTGCTCCTTCCTTGCACACAACATCTGGGCCCCTGCTCCTTCCTTGCACGCAACATCTGGGCCTCTGCTCCTTCCTTGCATGCAACATCTGGGCCTCTCTGCTCCTTGGAGAGCCAGTTTGGTGTAGTGGTTAAGTGTGCAGACTCTTATCTGGGAGAACTGGGTTTGATTCCCCACTCCTCCACTTGGAACTGCTAGCATGGCCTTGGGTCAGCCAGAGCTCTCTTGTCTGGGAGAACCGAGTTGGATTCCCCACTCCTCCACTTGCAGTTGCTGGAATGGCCTTGGGTCACCCAGAGCTCTGGCAGAGGTTGTCCTTGAAAGGGCAGCTGCTGGGAGAGCCCTCTCCAGCCCCACCCACCTCACAGGGTGTCTGTTATGGGGGAGGAAGGTAAAGGAGATTGTGAGCTGCTCTGAGACTCTTCGGAGTGGAGGGTGGGATATAAATCCAATATCTTCTTCCTTGCGTGCAACATCTGGGCCTCTCTGCGCCTTCCTTGCACTCAGCATCGAGGCCTCTTCTCCTTTCTTGCACGCAACATCTGGGCCTCTCTGCTCCTCCCTCGCATACAGCAGCTGGGCACTCTTCTTCCCTGTACACAACATCTGGGCCTCTGCCCCTCTCCCGCACGCAACATCTACGCCTCTTCTTCCTTGTGTGCAACATCTGGGCCTCAGCCTCCCCTGCATGCAACATCTGTGCCCCCTTGCGCACATCTGTGCCTCTCCACCCTCCCTCACATGCAACATCTGGGCTTCCTCCGTGCAACATCTGTGCCTCTTCATTGCGCACGTGACATCTGGGCCTCTCTCTGCTCCTTCCTTGCGTACAACTTCTGGGCCTCCCTGCTCATTCCTTGTGCGCAACATCTGGGTTTCCCTGCTCGTTCCTTTCACACATCTGCCTCCCCGCTCTCCCTTGCATGCAACATCTGGGCCTCTCTGCTCCTTCCTTGCACACATCTGTGCCTCTGCTTTCCCCTGCATGCAACATCTGGGCCTCTCTCTGCTCCTTCCTTTCATGCAACATCTGCGCCTCTCTGCTCCTTCCTTGCACACATCTGGGCCTCTCTGCTTTTCCCCTGCATGCAACATCTAGGGCTCCCTGTCTTCCTTGCATGCAACATCTGGACCTCCCTGCTCCTCCCTTGCACACATCTGTGCTTCCCTGCTCTTCCTTGCATGCAACATCTGGGCATCTCTGCTCCTTCCTTGCATGCAACATCTGGGCCTCTGCTCCTTCCTTGCACACATCTGTGCCTCCCCGCTCTTCCTTGCATGCAACATCTGGGCCTCTCTGCTCCTTGAGTGCTGAGCTGGAGCTGCAGAATGTCCTCAGGCCCCCACAGGTTAGCGAAGCAGTCGCAGCACACCCATTGGGGGCCACCTGGTGGGTTCCACATTTTGCAGCACCTCCCTCCCCCTGCCCCACCCTGTTTCAGGCCCTGCAGTCCCCAAGGAAGATGCTCCTGAGCCCCTTCTGCGCGACCCCCCTGCTTGTGCAGCATCTGGTCAGGCAGAGCAGGTTCTGTGGCTGGGAGTGCAAGCACCAGTCCTGCCGTCCCAGATGCCAGGACAAGGACGGGGGGTGGGGCTGAGCTGCTCTTCCCTTCCAGGTCAACCACTCTCCCAGCTTCACCACCGACTCCCGGCTGGACCGAGAAGTGAAAGACGCCCTGCTCTGCGATGCCATCAATCTGGTCAACTTGCGGGCTTGTGACAAGAAGAAGGTCCTGGAGGAGGAGAAGAGGCGGGTCAAGGAGCGCCTGCTCCAAGCTCACCAGCCTCCGCGGGAAGCCAGGTGAGGCCGCAGGGAAGGAGGAGGAGCTGCCTGGCTGGCCTGGGGAAGCAGCAGCAGCGAAGAGGGGCTGACTATGGCTCTTCCCTAGCCCAGAGAGAGGCTGGGCCTTAGGGCAAATGGGGGGAAGAGGGCACTTTTGGGCTAGCCCACCAGAGATGGGGAGGAAGCCAACCGCAGCACTCGCAAGACTCTGGAGGCATCTCCCTTGCTGAACCTTTGCTCTGCCCCTCCCTGCCCCAGACGCGAACAGCTGGAGAGCAGCCAGGCTGCCTGGCTGGCCCAGGCAGAAAAGTATGAGGACAGCCACCTGGGGGGCTACCGACGCATCTTCCCAGCACGTGGCACGGAGAAGTACACACCTTTCTTCAAGCACAGCGGATCCCTCTTCCAGGAGACAGTGGCCTCCAAGGCCAGGGAAGAATGCGCCAGGTATCTGGGCGGCAGCAGCAGCGGTGGGGGGGGGGGGGCAGGGGGAGCAAGCCCTCCCTCTGCTCCTGCCTCCCCACGCACACACTGCACGATGGTGTCCCTGGCAGGCAACAGCTGGAGGAGATCCGCCAGAAGCAAGAGCAGAAGGACAGCCCAGCTGGGAAGAAGAAAAGGGAGGCGAAGGAGACCCTGCAAGGCGAATCTGCTGGGGAGAAGCCCCACGAGAAGGGCAGGGCAAAGCCTGCTCTCTCGCGGGTGGCTGGCAGCCACAGCAAGACCTGGAACCCAAAGGTGCACAGCCAGAGGGAGGGAGGGGGGCCCAGGCCCCATGTGGTTTCGGGCCTCACCCAGGACACAAACTCCTTGCTGCCATCCATTTCCACTGGCTGGATCCTTCCCCTGCCTTGCTGTTTTCCCGCTTTCTCCTGCCTGCTGATCTGGTCTGGGAGGCCCTGTAGAGTGCTTGGGCTGAGCTGTGCCCACGACCAGGCCGGGGCAGGGCCTCTTGCCTGCTCAGGTGTGGCTTCCCCACAACTGCCTTGCTCTAGGCCAGAGGGGAGAGCAGGGAATCCTTGGCTGGCAGGTACAGGGATGGGAGAGCAGTGCCAAGTGGTGGAAGTTCTACTCTGCAGGACTGACTGAGAGGCAGCTTTGACCTGGGGTGTTCCTCCCCCCCCCCCAGATGTCCTCTTTGCCGTATGACATCATGACTCCCCAACCGATCGTGGAGGAAGAGGAAGTGGAGAGGGTGAAAGCCCTTTTGCGGCGTGAGAACCTCATCCGGGGTCTGGGCATCGTCGAACAGCTGACCCGCCTGCTCCGGAACGCAGAACCCCCGCCCATGGAGCTCCAGAAGCCCCACATCAAGATCTCTGAAATCCAGGTGGGAACAGAAGAACGAGAGAAGCCATGTTGGATCAGGATGGACCATTGGCCATGTTGGATCAGGCCAATGCTCCATCCAGTCCAACACTCTGTGTCACACAGTGGCCAAAATTGGAAAATTGGAGTTGGAAAATTCAGATAGCATCTCTTCTAGTTCCTTCCCCCACCCAAAGACAACAATCTCTCCCCTGATCCATTGACACAAACCAGATAATTTCAAACTATCACACATATATATGTGTGTGTGTGTATGTGTGTATATATATATATATATATATATATATATATATATACACACACACACACACACTGTGGCTAATAGCCACTGATGGACCTCTACTCCATATTTTTATCTAACCTCCTCTTGAAGCTGGCTATGCTTGTAGCCGCCACCACCTCCTGTGGCAGTGAATTCCACATATTAATCACCCTTTGGGTGAAGAAGTACTTCCTTTTATCCGTTCCAACCAGACTGATCAGCAATTTCATCGAATGCGCACGAGTTCTTGTATTGTGAGAAAGGGAGAAAAGGACTTCTTTCTCTACCTTCTCCATCCCATGCATAATCTTGTAAATCTCTATCATGTCACCCCGCAGTCGATGTTTCTCCAAGCTAAAGAGCCCCAAGTATTTTAACCTTTCTTCATAGGGAAAGTGTTCCAAACCTTTAATCATTCTAGTTGCCCTTTTCTGCACATTTTCCAATGCTATAATATCCTTTTTGAGGTGCGGTGACCAGAACTGCACACAGTACTCCAAATGAGACCACACCATCGATCTATACAGGGGCATTATGATACTGGCTGATTGGTTTTCAATTCCCTTCCTAATAATTCCCAGCATGGCGTTGGCCTTTTTTATTGCAATCGCACACTGTCTTGACATTTTCAGTGAGTTATCTACCACGACCCCAAGATCTCTCTCTTGGTCAGTCTCTGCCAGTTCACACCCCATCAACTTGTATTTGTAGCTGGGATTCTTGGCCCCAATGTGCATTACTTTGCACTTGGCCACATTGAACCGCATCTGCCACGTTGACGCCCACTCACCCAGCCTCAACAGATCCCTTTGGAGTGCCTCACAATCCTCTCTGGTTCTCACCACCCTGAAGCGGCAGCCTTTGGAGAACCCCTGACTCATGTCAGGCGGTCTCCACCAGGGCCAGGATCAGAAGAGCCTTGCAGGAGGGCAGCAACAGGGCCCAGAGGTTGCCGCCCTTCCCAGAGATGGCTTCCGAGCACTGGCATTCGGAGGCTGACTGCCCCTGGCTATGGAGGATCTCCTAACTCCCCTTGGCTGGACTCTCCTCCAGGAACCAGCTGAACCCCTCCCCTTTCAGAGCAGCCTGTGGCTTCTGTCCAGCAGCAAGGCCTCTAGGAAAGGCAAGGTGGGCATCTGCCTGCTCTAGCAGCATCCTGGCTGATGTGGGGCTGAGCGGGACATCTCCCCTGGGCTGGGGCACTCTCCACACCTGTCTCCTCAGAGCCTGACCTCCCAGGAAGGACGGGGGACGCAGTGCTGTGAGAGAGCTTTCAGGGGCCTCAGCAGTGCTAAAGGGGTTGTAAGCGAGGAAGGGGGATACAGCCAGGAGGAGAGCGATCCTCTAGCCCCTTTCTGGCCTTTCCCCCCAGCCTCACTTTCTGCAGGAGCACTTCAGCAGCCGGGACCCGCAGCCCCTGATGACCCTCATCCCCCTCTCCTTCCAAGAGCTGGGGAAGCAGATCATGCAGCCGCCACCCCTGGAGCGGGTCCAGCTGCTGGGCAACCAAGGCTTCATCCCCACCCTCCTCAGTGCCCTGTCTGGCCCGGAGGCCTCCTACACCTCCCACTACAAGCCGCAGCTCCACCTCCAGCACCCCAAGAACATGAGCTGGCTGGGCACGGCCATGGGGGGTGAGCCCTGCACTGTGGCCCGCATGCTGAAGGTGGGGGGCCGGCGGTTCACCAGTGCCAAGAACAAGGCTGAAGGCAGTGAGTACCACGGGCAGCCCCACCCCCCTGCTGCTAGCCTGGCCAGGCGGCTCAGGAACTGCAGGGCTGGGGTGGGGGGAGGGTGGCTGGTTGGCTGCCTGCAAGCATCTGGCCAGGTGGGAGGGAGGGAGGGGGGCACCAGCCTGGATCTGAGGGCATTCCCTGCCCGCCCGTCCCCCTGCTGCACCCAGAGAGAGCCCAGCGGCCAGTCCTCAGAGCCAGGCGGAGGAGATGATAGCTGCGCTCAGCCGTCTCGCTTCTCTCTTGCAGGCAGCCCGGCCAGCAGGAGGCCGCTGTACCTGAGCGCGGGCTCGCTGAGCTGCCTCTCTCAGGCCGGCAGAGCCCCCGCCGGCCACTTGTACAGCACCTTCCCCTTCCCGTCCGGCTCGGCCCCCTTCAACCGCACCGATGCACTCGGCCTGGCCATCAACTCTGCCTCAGCCCCACTCCTCCGGCGCACCACCCCGCTCCGCTCCAGCCACACGGCCGCGCTGAACCTCAGCCAGCCCAGGTAACCCCCTCTGCAGCCCGGGGCGACAGCGGGAAGGGCAGGGCACTCCCCAATCCTGCCCCAGCGTCAGCCGGGTGGTTCTGCGCAGCCCTTCTGGCGCAGCAGAGAGCAGCTCCGGCCCCTCCGGTGGCTGAAGCCGTCGCTCCTCTCCCCCCTCCTCCCCGCAGGAAGGGCACCTGAGCGACCTCTCGGGGGCAGAGCGGCGGGGCCAGGGGCCAGAGGAGGCAGCGGAGCGGAGCAGCGAGGCCGTGCCGGCCCCAGCGCTGATCCCACCACCCTGCCGGCGACACACGAGGAAGAGGCGGCTGCGGCCCGGCTGCCCAGCGCGACAGACCCAGGGAGGGCAGCTGGCTCGGCGCAGAGGCTTTGGCGAGGGGGGCGCTGTGCTGCCCCTCCGCCTGCCGCGCCCTGCAGGGCTGCACCGGCCACGCGGCCGCGCCCTTTTGTAACCAGCTTTGTATTAAAACTTTATACGGTTCTTCCTGTTGCCCTTGCCTGCTCTTTTCTCCCCGGCCGGGGCTGCAGCCAGCACTGTTCCGGGGGCGAGCGGCAGGAGGCGGGCTGCTGCAGAAGCGGCTGCTCTTTGGCGTGTTCCTCCCTCCTGGCCGGCTGCAGAAGGCCCGCCCCGCGCCAGTGACAGGGCCCCGGCCAGCCTGTGCTCCTCCTCGTGCTCCTCGCCTGGCGAGATGGCGGCGCGCTGGGGGCGGCTGCTGGGCCCGGGCTTGCGGGCAGGCCGGGCCGGGCCCCGGGAGCTGCTGGAGACGGAGGAGGAGGCGGCCGCCAGGTAGGGCCGGGCAGGGCAGGGCTGGCGGGCGGCCGCGGGGTCGTGGCTGCTCACTGGGCTTCCCTCCCCCCCTTAGGCTGGAGCAGGAGCGGCGGGCGAAGGCGGCCCGGCTGCGCCGAGTGCGGCGGCTGATGGAGGCGCCGGCGGGCCCCCCGGAGCGCACGCTGAGCTGCATGGCCATGGAGCAGATGCGGTGAGTGGAGGGCGCGGGGAGGGCCCCTGGGTGCTGCGCGCGCAGCTCTCTCTCTTTTTTTATAAAAATTATTTTATTTAGAATATGTTTTTGATACAATAGAACAAGTGAGAGTAATTTAGAAACCTCGAAGTATAGAGTAACCAGGAACAAATTCAAGCACGCCACAGGCCATGTTCCCTCTAAGCTGCAGCGTCTTGAGAGCAAAAATTCTTCTTTGTGAGCTGCTGGCGTCAAAGTCCTGAGCTCCTGCGTGAATTAGTGTGCTCAGGGGTCCTCCTTCCTGAGAAGACAAAAATGTGAGCTGGAGGCAAAAAATCTGTGAGCTAGCTCACACTCAGAGGGGACACTCACCACAGGTACAACAAAGAATAGATATCATTTTACAACCAGTAAATGTGGGTAATAGCATAAATGCTTTTAACAAAAAGAATTTACATTAATAACTAACTGATGCACCAGAGCGATAAGTAAGCACTAATTCCAACTGGAGATCACATAAGGTAAGTAGAACACCAATCTGGTCTAATAAATAAAACAAGAAATATTACAAAGTAATTAAGGACCATGGTACAGTTCCATTCTCTTCCATATGAGCTATCATAGGAAACCATTTAACTTCAAAAGAGGTCCAATCAGTACAATTTTTGAGAGGTTTCCAGTTTTCAAACATAAAGAGATTCCAAACGTTTTTGTGCCAATGATGGGCCTTTGTCATCCTTCCATTTTGTAGCTCAAGCCGGCTTTGCAGCTATTAGTAGGGTGGTGCGCACTGCTCTCTCTGACTGCCTGCCTGCCTGTCTTGTGCGTGTGTGCCTGCGCAGGTTCCTCCGCCAAGAGGCGCCAGATGAGTGGCCCATCTCCCGCCTGGCGCGCAGCTTCGAGGTGAGCCCAGAGGTGGTCGGAAGGGTACTGCGGAGCCGCTTCTCGCCTTCCCCAGAGCGGGCAGCCAAGCAGGACAGCCGCCTGCCGCAGCCGCCTCCTCCGCAGCCTCGTCTCGTGGGTCCTCCGCCTCCCGGCCCATTGCTGCCCCCGCCACCCCACGTGGCACCCAAGAAGAGAGCCCCGCCGCCACCCGCCAGCAGCAGCAGAAGCCGCCGCTCGCAGGGGTGCAGCCCCCAGCTGCAGATCGTACAGAAGGGCCGGGAAGTGGTGGATGAGGACGGAAACTTCCTCTACAGGATCCCCAACTAGGAGCCCAGGCCACAAGACCCCCCTGCGCCTGGCCCAGGTCCAGGCAGACTCCTTTTGCAATCCCCACCCCCACCAGTCCTGGTTGCTGATCAGAGGCCCTGCTGGGGGGAGGGGAGAAATCTTTGGTCTCAGCTCGGTCTTTTGACTTGGAATTTCTGGGCTGCTCTCTGGTCCCAGGGTGGGGGGGGGGGGACCGCACACTTGCTCAGAGGTGTGGCTCAGTTTCTCTGCTCTATGGGGTTCAAAGGGACCCTGAACCAGAAGGCAAAAAGAGCTCCGGGGAGAGATCCACGCTGTTGGGGGACTGGCCAGACCTTGCCTGAGGTGGGAGAGAAAACGGAATAAAACCTCTTGGAAATAAAATTGGCAGATGGAGAACTTGGCCCATTTGGGGACCTTCCACCTCTGAGGAGGTGCCTGCTTGCTGCTGCTTATTAAAAGTGCCATTTAAAGGATTTCAGGGCAGATGACTGGAATTCTCTGTTGAGACAGAGAAGGGTTTGGATACAGCGCCTGAAATGCAGGAGCAGGCCAGAGCAAAAATCTTCTTCCTCACCCACTACATTTAGGGGGCATTACTATATCAAGGCTCAGTCTGTTCCTGCAGCCCTGTTGATGCTAAATGATACTCGCTACCTTTTTTTTAGAATTTCCATCCACCCCTCAATAGTAACAAATTTGTAATTCTACCTCTGCAAGAACCAGGGGACACACACAGGGTGGACTTTTAAAATAACGCCGGTTCCTTCGATATCAGCCATCCTCTCACAGTTGTGTCTGACTCCTCAGGGAAGGCCCTTGGCCTCTTAGGGCCGCCAGCTCTGAAGCTCTTTGTCCGGCCTTGTTGGGGCTCCCTCACTCCACCCCACCCAACTTGGACCCAGAGGTCCTGCCAGGAAAGAAACAAGATTTGAAGGACTCTGGAGGCTTCTGCATTATTTGTTGGCGGGGGAGGGATGGCAGCTTTTTAATTAAATAAGTCATACCTTGCTGAAGTTTGGCCATAAGAATAAGCTAAGGCTCCATAGAATGATACTTCCTGAATGTAGAGAAAGAGAAAGCGGATTTTGGGTCTGCACAGATGTTTCTAGGAAGCCCACAGATAGGTGAGGGAGAATACAGGCTCCCCCTGCTGCTGCATTTCACCAGCTGAGCCCCTGAATATGGAGGTTCCGTTTGTCAGGAGACATGTAGCTGCTGGCACCCTGGAGGGCTTCTTGAAGGGGTCAAAGACTGTTTTATTCCTGCTCTGAGAACTCAAGGAGTGCTAACTGGCCACATTGTCAGCATCTGCACACAAGTATTCTGATAAATGCTCTTGGGCTGCTTCGACACCATCATGTTAAAATAAGGATGACAAATGGAGGAGTCAGGAGGGAGTAAAAGACTTCCTTTTAGGGAGAAGAAATCTTCAGCAATTCTCCTGCCATTTGAGCCAGGTGGGGGGCAGCAGTCTTCTCCATCGATTTGTAATGTGCTAGTGGAAGTAACTCCTTAATGTTGTTCATTATGAAAAATGATCTGTACTTTTGTAAAGATCAGAAAATACATATTCTAAATAAATAGTTTTATTTGTGTTCCAATTTATTTGGCTTAGAACCCAAAAGAATTTTGGCGGGGTCAGAGGGCAAGTGGGGAAAGAGCATTGCGGCATCCTCAGAACCTGCACCACAGGGCTGAACTCCACCCACCTGCTCTGAATGCGAATCCAGACGATGATGCCACTGTGCCCCCTCCCCCCAGCCGCTGGAAGAGTTGTCTGCTCACCAGGACTTGTGGCTCACTACGAAAAGTCACCTTGTGGCCACTACCACCAACCTCGTTGGCACAAAACCAGGAGTGGGCAGAACTAGAGGCCAGAGGGCACCCAGCACCGCTGGGTCTTCAGTGGCTGAAGTGTGCAGCAGCAGCCCTGAAACCAGCCCGAGCCTGCCTGCCTCCCTGCCCTTTCTTCTAGCCCCCTGCTGTAGCCGCTGCCACAACCATGCAAGCCCCACCTCGGCTGGCAGGGCTTCTGTCCCTCTCTGCCCCCTCCCCTGGCATGCTGCCATTGTGGACTGCGATGGCCACCCAAAGCCCGGGCGGGGGCGGGGTTCTGTGGACTTCTAGTTGCGGGGGAGGGGTGACCTTTGGGGACTGGCCTTGGCTGCTGCGTAGGGGGCTGTGGGTCGCTGTGGCCAATGGCACCAGGGCCTGGAATTTCCCCTGCCCCCCCCCCGCCCTTGCGTCTTCAGTTTGGAAAGATGGGCAAGGCAGGAGGGGAAGCGGGAGAACTTCCCTCGGCCGGAGTTCCGGGGCGGAGAGCGGCTGCCTCCCCTCTGGAGGTCTGGGCTTGAGTGGCAGGCCTCCGTCGGGGCCCCTCCCCGCTGGCTGCAGACGGGCCTCGAGGGGAGGGGGCAGGGCAGGGCCAGGCGCGCGGTGGCCCCGCGGGGAGGAGGAGGGAGAGGGCCTCTGCGGGGCTAGCTTCTGCCGGCGCCATGAGCCCCTCCTCGGAGGCCGCCCGCCTGCTGGAGGCCGCCGACTTCGCCGCCCGCAAGCACAAGGAGCAGCGGCGCAAGGACCCGGAGGGCACCCCCTACATCAACCACCCCATCGGTGGGTCAGACCCCCATAGGGCGGGAGGGCAGCTCCCCCCCCCCCGGCCGCCGCTCACCCCTCCCCTCCCCTGTGCCCCTGCAGGTGTGGCCTGCATCCTGGCCCAGGAAGGCGGAGTCACCGACGTGGCGGTGCTGCAGGTAAGACCCCCCCCCCGCCCCACCAGCCAGCCAGCCGGAGGAGAGCGCCTCTGAGCGCGTGCAGAGGGCCCGACGCTGCCGCCGCTTCTCCCCCGCAGGCGGCGCTGCTGCACGACACGCTGGAGGACACCGACACCTCCCCGGCCGAGCTGGAGGAGCGCTTCGGGGCGGAGGTGCGGCGCCTGGTGCAGGAGGTGACCGACGACAAGGCCTTGCCCAAGGCCCAGCGCAAGCGCCTGCAGGTGCAACGGGCCGCCAGCAAAAGCCCCTCCGCCCGGCTGGTCGCTCTGGCCGACAAGCTCCACAACCTGCGCGACCTCCAGCGCTGCACCCCCGCAGGTCAGGCACGATTCACCCCCACCTCCAAAGGCCCAAGCCAGAAGACACCTCAACCACAGACCATCGCCATCCAAACCCTCAGCACTAGCAAAGAAAAGGCAGCTCTCCAGCCTTGTCCCAGAAAAGATGGGTCCAGGACAGGAGACCAGGGCCCCAAAGCCCCTCCCCCCCAATCTGGGCCCAAGACAAGGGAGCAAGTGCATAGGCAGGCAGGGCTTTACAGGAAAGTTCCAGCACTTGAACCCAGAAAGAAACAGGTAGCCCTACTGCTCTAAAGGTACCTGGCCCCATTCCGGACTCAGGGAAGGCTGTGGGGGCTGCCATACATTACAATAATCCCACCTAGAGATGACCAAAGAGCACTCCCAAACTCTTGTGCGCAACGTGAATGAATACGTTCCTCTTGGGTTGCCAGATCATTTCATACTAGAAGGTCAATTAAATGTAACAATCCATTACTTAGGGTCATCTCTAGGACTCAGGTCAGGACGCCGTATGTTTAAAAGGGCACTGTAGAAAATAAAAACATGGACTCTGTACAAAAACTCCAGCCATAGACCAAGTTTGTAGCGTTTCCAAATTAGGCTCTTGGAAGCCTCGCTGCTCTCAGGTACAGAAGCGAAGGCCAGTAGCGGATTTGGGAAAGAGGCTGGGAGGGAGGTCCTTGCTCTGGTTGAGCTGGCAGCCTGGATCAGTGAGGCTGCTGTTGACAGCTGGAAAGAGCAGCTGAGTACAGCACCTGCCTCCCTGTCAGTGTTCTGGCCTCCACCCCAGGGGAACGTAGAGGAGCCTGAGACCCATGGTGGTGGGGTTTACCAGCCAGAGCCTGGCTGGAGTGTGACAAAACAAAGCACGTGGGCGCAAACGGGTTGGCCTTCCACCCGAAGAAAAGGAGTAAATCAGTCTGGTCACCTGCAGGGTTCCTTGCACAAGCCCCATTGGTTGTGATGGCTGCAATGGAGGCAGAGGCCTCACCTGCCTGCTGGAGACTGGCTGGCACTTGAAGGCAGTGAGCTAGTCCTGCTGCTGAAGAGCACAGAGCAGAGGAGCAGCTGCCCACGTGCCAGAACTGCCTGCGCTGCTGGTCTGTGAGGGGTGTCTGCGTGTGTCGCAGCCCGGTTTCTAACTGGCCGGTTTCCTTTGGCAGGTTGGTCAGAGGAGCGGGTCCAGGAGTACTTCCTTTGGGCCTTGGAGGTGGTGAAGGGCTTGAGAGGGACCAACGCGGTGCTGGAAGAGAAGCTGCAGCAGCTGTTCCAAGCAAGAGGCCTCCTCCTGGTGTGACCTGCCCCCCCCTCATCCCCACCTGGGAGACCACTGACTCAGCTTGACTCCTGGATGGGAAATGTTCTGTTGCCCCCGGACCTCTGGCCCCAAGTGACGTACCCCCAGTGTGATTGAGAGAGCTCATTATTATCACAGTCGCTAGAACAGCCATATACATGCAGTTGAAATTAAAAAATTGTATACAAAATACAAGACATGCAAAATAAAAAGTAAAACACTGGAACCTCGTTTCTGTGACCTAAGTGTATCCGGGCACAAAATCCAGCAACTTGCTAAGTGATCTTGGGATTCTTATCCGATAAAGGGCAGTGGAGCCTGGCTTGATTTATTTCTGCACGCGGGAACCTCCAGCAACTGGGGGTCGTCATGATAGGATTGCCAATCCCCAGGTGGGGGCAGGGGATCCCCCGGTTTGGAGGCCTTCCCCCCGCTTCAGGGTCATCAGAAAGCGGGGGGGGGGGGAGGGGAGGGAAATGTCTGCTGGGAACTCTATTATTCTCTATGGAGATTTATTCCCATATAAAATCATGGAGAATTGATCCGCGGGTATCTGGGGCTCTGGGGGAGCTGTTTTTGGGGGTAGAAGCACCAAATTTTCAGTACAGAATCTAGTGCCTCTCCCCAAAATACCCCCCAAGTTTCAAAAAGATTGGACCAGGGGGTCCAATTCTATGAGCCCCAAAAGAAGGTGCCCCTTTCCTTCATTATTTCCTGTGGAAGGAAGGCATTGAAAAGGTGTGCCATCCCTTTAAATGTGAGGGCCAGAACTCCCTTTGGAGTTCAATTATGCTTGTCACAGCCTTGCTCCTGGCTCCGCCCCAGTGTCTCCTGGCTCCACCCCCAAACTCCCCAGATATTTCTTGAATTGGACTTGGCAACCCTACGTCGTGATGATAATAGCCCCTCCCCAAGCAACCAAAGGGGTGGGGGGCTGCATGCGGCTCAGCCCAGGAGGAACCGGGGGGCGTGGGGGGAGTTCCTTGTGCAGCTCCCGCGGCCCCCTTCCCCCCGCCCCAGAGGGAAAGGAAAGCCGTTGCGCGCGCTCTCAGCACCCATTTGGCCTCACCCGGCCTCCGTCGCTACTGCGGCGGCGGAAGTAAATGGGCCGCGCTGCCATGGCGCCGCTCAGCCACTTCCGGCGGGCGCTTCCGGGTCGCCTGCGAGTCGTTTGGCCGGGCCATGGCCTCCCCCGGGCACCGGGACGCGCCGGAGCTGCCGGACTTCGGGCTGCTGAAGCGGCTGGCGCGGGACGAGCTGGTCTACCTGCTCGAGCAGGTGAGGCGGGGGCGGGGAGGGGGCTGCGTGGCCGGGCCGGGCGCTGACCTCTGACCTCCTCCTCCTGCAGCTGCCCGGGAAGAAGGACCTGTTCCTCGAGGCCGACCTGATGAGCCCGCTGGACCGCATCGCCAACGTCTCCCTCCTCAAGGTAAGGATGGCGAGGGGAGGGAGGGAGGGAGGGAGGGGAAGGGGCCGCCGGGCTCACTCCTCTTCCTCCTCCTCTCCCCGAGCAGCAGCACGAAGTGGACAAGCTCTACCGCGTGGAGACCAGGCCGGCCCTCAGCACCAGCGACCAGTGAGTCCCGCTTGCGGGGTGGGGGGAGGAGCCCCCTTCAGGGGGAGGAGCCCCCCTCACCCGCCTGCCTTCTCCCCCCCCCCCCCCAGGTTGTGCTTCCTAGTCCGCCCGCGCATCAGGAGCGTCAAGTACGTGGCAGGTGAGTCGGAGGGAGGCGTCCTGATGGCCCCACCTGGCGGGTTGCAGGTCGGAAATGCTGGGAGGCTGCGCTTGAATCCTCCCACCCCTTCACGCCATGGAAGCTCGCTGGGGGACCCAGGCACTCCCTCTCACAGCCTCACCTACCAAACAGGGCTGTTGGGAGGATGGAAAGGAGAAGGATGTAAGCTGCTTGACAGGGTCCCCAAGCCAGCCACCAGCCAACATTTGAACATATGAACATATGAAGCTGCCTTATACTGAATCAGACCCTTGGTCCATCAAAGTCAGTATTGTCTTCTCAGACTGGCAGCGGCTCTCCAGGGTCTCAAGCTGAGGTTTTTCACACCTATTTGCCTGGACCCTTTTTTGGAGATGCCAGGGATTGAACCTGGGACCTTCTGCTTCCCAAGCAGATGCTCTACCACTGAGCCACCGTCCCTACTGAGCACACTCCCAACAAAAAAAAAAACTGGGAAGGAAAGTGGCTTATAAATGGATAATTAAAAATCCCACCGGCTGTGCTTGTCTGGGTGCTAGCAGGCTGTTGGACAGGTGTCCTTTGAGTGGTCAGACCAGAGCACTGCCCTCAAGTGGAGCAAGATAATACCCCCATCCAGTGGAGTAGCAGAGGTGGCGGGCATGGGCACTGCCTGCTCCTGAGCCAGACCCATGCTCTGCCAAGGTCAGCGTTGCCTCCTCCAACGGGCAGTGGTCTCAGGTCAAGGGTTTGCACATCACCCCCCTCAGCTATTGGACTAGAGATGCTGCCCCCTCAGCAGCCTCCCCTCCTCTCAAGCGCAGTCTTTTCTTGCCCCACCTTTGATGAGCACCAGTATACATGGAGTGTGCTAGGAAACAATTGAGGGAGTCTGCCTTAGTTCTTGCCACCCATTCCAACTGTGCAGTGTAGTCATTATTTTGTGAGTCTCCCTTCTCATCAGGGGTGGGGGACAACTTCACAGAAAACAGAATCTGCTTTCTCACAGACCCTAAACTTTTTACTGCTCTCTCCTTGACGAGCACTGGAGGGAATGTTGGTTGGTGGCTGGCTTGGGGACCCTGGTGGTGGCTTGCAGGCCTACCTCCTGTTCCATTGCATGCTGGTCATGGCCAAAGCCTTGCAGGAGGAAAGGTGGAGCCTGCCCTGTCTGAGCAGCTCTCTTGCCGCCCTGCGCCTCTTTCCAGACATCGTCAATGCTGATAAGGCTGCTGGGAGGATCCGCAAGTACAAGATCATCTTCACCCCTCAGAAGGTGAGGGGCTTTATTAGGTTAGAAATGGCACGTGCTGCTTTTAGAGAGTCTTCCTCAAGGCAGCAAGAATACGAAAATACAATCCCCTGCCTCCACCTGGAGATTGGTAACCTTAGCTTTCATCCAGAGAACTGTGTTTTGGATATTATTTTATGCTGCTGAATCTTGTTTTGTGCTATTTTTATGGCTTTTTCACATTATTTTGCTGTTTGTATTGTTTTGGCTTTGTGAGCCCGCTTGAGCAGGTATCTGGAGTGGCAGCGTGTATGTTTTCTAAAGAACACACACACACGGCTTGGGAGCAAAATCTTTAGTCTGACTGGGCGGGATCAGAGGCAATTTGCCTTGTGAGAGGTCTTGTGGGGGGCGAAGGGTGTCTGTTGTGGTCACTTCTCTTCCTCTGTAAACAGGAGTTTGGGAGAGTCTCCATCTTGCTTCATGGGCTTGTGCAGGTTCTGGTCTATGTCTGCCTAGGCATCCAGTGTGTCAGGAATGGGCGGAGGGGGGCTGCTAAGGCCCCCCGGAGGGACTGACTGCTGGCTTCCTCCCTTGCAGTTCTACAAGTGTGAGATGGTCCTGGAGGAAGAGGGGATCTATGGGGGTAAGTCTGGCGCGTGTCAGTAGAGGGCTCTCCCAAGTCTGCTGCAGAGGATGTAGGAAGAAGACGTAGCACCTTTGATCTGCCCATGACCTGGGGAGTTGGCATGCCTGGCTTCCCAGAATCCCGTTCCCCAAGCTCAGAGATTTCTGGGCAGTTCCTGCGGTGGTGACAGGCCATGGACTGGAGTACAGTTACCATCAAAGCCCCTCCCTGCTCCTCTCCCTCTCCAGATGTGACCTGGGATGAGTGGTCCTTCTACCTGCTGCCTTTGGATGATGACATCATCAGCATGGAGCTGCCCGAGTTCTTCCGGGACTACTTCCTGGTCAGTCTTTCACACTCCCTTCCCCTGCCCCCATTTCCCCCTGGCAGCTGAGCCGTGGCAGCAGCAGGAGCCGAGAGGCTTCTCGGAGAGGCCCCCTGATGGCTGGCTGGGGCTTCTGGCTGTCACTGCTTTGGGTATGAGGGCTCTGCAGGGTTGACCTTCCCAGCAAGGGAGGTGGGGCTGGTGGCTGGCTGCTGAGACTGAACCCGCTGCTTGTTGTTCTTGTGTTGTGCAGGAAGGGAATCAGTGCTGGATCAGCACCGTGGCCCAGGCTTTGCAGCTCATGAGCTCCCTCTTTGGACCGCTTTCCAGAACTTACGGAATTGGCCGGTGTGCCAAGGTGCAGCCTAACAAAAGGGGAGGGGTGGGGGCCTGAGAAGCTTTTGTGGGTGGGTGGGGGCACAGTCCAGCTTCTGGGCAGCTGAGAAATGCAGTAAGGGACTTTGAAGTGCATTTTGGACGGTTCGTTTGCCTTTCTCCGTGTGGTCACTGCAGAGCTGGGACGGGGAGGCGGTTCAGCACTGCAAGTGGTGGAGGCAGGATTGTGCAGCGGGGCTTGGTGGTGGGACCCTGGGCTTGAGATAACGGGCAGGGTGTGCTCTTCTTCCAGATGGTCCACGAAATCTGGCGCGAGGTAGCGGAGGAGAGTGAAGGGGACAGCCTGGGCCGGAAGCCAGAGATTGGTCAAGTGTTCCTCCTGGACAGAGGTGGGGGCTCATGGAGTGGCTCTGAGCTGAAGGCTCGTCTCCCAGCCTGGCACACTGCCAGATCACAGGAGCTTTTCCTTCCCCACTTTAGTGACTGAATGGATGGCAAATGAGACCCCTCTGCTGACCCGCTGACACAGCAGACCCCTTGATGGTCGGCTTTGGTGGGTCCCCCTGGGGCTGAGGTGCCTCCCCATAGGGCCCTGAAGGAGGCTGCAGGCATTGGGGCACCCACTGGGGGCTTACTCTCTTTGCAGATGTGGATTACGTCACAGCCCTCTGCTCCCAGGTTGTGTACGAAGGCCTGGTCGATGACACCTTCCGCATCAAGTGTGGTAAGTTCCCCAGCCCTGAGGGCTGCTTTCCCATTGGCCAGCCTGACTCTTTGGGGCCAGCTGGGGGTTGAGCTGCCTCCTGGAATGAACACTTAGCAGCTAATGGGCCACCTGCAAGCCAAGAATATGCGTGTGTGGTGGGGGGAGCACCCTGGCTCATTTCTGTCCTCTGTAGGGAGTGTGGACTTTGGCCCAGACGTCACCTCCTCTGAGCGGAGCATCAAAGTCCTGCTGAATGCCCAGGATAAGGTACGTCTGGCTGCTGCAGCAAGCTTGGCCAGAAAGCTGCAGGGCTTCTAAGAGGCCAAACGGCTGCCTGGTGATGCAAGGAGCCCCCCGGGGGCAGGGGGAGGAGGAGTCCTGAGGGCCTGCATGCCCCATAACATTTGCAGCGGCTGGAGGGGTCAGTGAGGCCAGCCCCCCGCCCCACACTCCTCCAAGCACCCTTCGGCTCCCTCTGCTGCTGAAGGCATGGTGGCTGCTCCCCCCTGCGAGAGACTCCTGGCACAGCAGTGTTGGAGATGCCCCTTCGTTGGGTCTTGCCAGAAGCAGACAGAATGGATTCCGAAATGGATAAGAAGTGCCTTGTTGGGACTTCCGGGGTTGGAAAATGCCAAGCTGAACTGCTTCTCAGAAGGGGAGCAGGCTGGAACTTCTGTTCGGGGTAGTGGAAGGCAATTTAATGCCTACTTTTCTCAGTCAGAGATCAGTCCAAGATGTACACAGGAAACTTTGAGGAGATTTACCTTGGCTAAAAGGGAGTCCCGGAGGGGGCGAGCTCCTTTGAGGGGTCTCCGGAGACGAGTTGCATTTTCATCATCTGCAGAAGTTTCCAGAGTCATAAGCTTGACAGGATCTTAATTTTTTTGATACTACTAAACATCTAAAGCTACACAAGACCGGTGTTGATCTGGATAACTACAGAAAATGTACAGATCACTATCTTTCATTCCAGGACTAATTAAAGTTAAACAAAATAAAATCAGAAGGTGGGAAATTGAAATCTAGAAAGCTTGGAAGAAAAAGAGAAGGGGCGAAATTTGGACTTTGTAAATTTAAAGGACAGTGCTAAAAAGTGGAAAGGAATTTATTGTTTGGTCTACTTGCGGTTTCTGAGAAAAAGCCCCATCGTCATAGAATTGCAGCTCCCACAGTCAACACAGGAAATACGTCAAGTATCGAGATCTCTCTACCAGCGAAAACGGGATTTGGTGCCAAGTAAAGCAGGAAGCATTGGATGGAAAAGGGAAATCATCGAAGCAGACAGCCTACTCTAGGGCTATAATATCATAGAAAAACATCGGCGGCCATTGCAAGGAGGCTAAAGTTTAAATAACATTTTTAAAGTGTTCGGGACATTAAAAATTGGGGAGCCGACAGAGGTAACGTTTATAAGGTAAATGCTATTGGACCTTATTGTTAATAACTATTTTAGAAGCCTCTAAAGAAAAAAGATTTTTTTTTTTTAAAGTGAGGCAGAAAGTCGCAACTTCCATTTTGGAGAGAATAAAAACTTTAATATCTGAGCCCAGGAGGCTCTGAGGACGGCGGACTTAGGCTTATTGAAGAAAGCAAGCTTCACTCTTTTAAACCTGATAGTTGAAATTTAATTTGGTGAGGTCAACATTTTCGGTGTTTTTACATGTCAGACCACAAGCAAACCCGAGCAAGGACTTCTTCATTGGAGAAAGTGTAGGACCAATTAGATGCAATGGAAGCCAGGATAATGAAAGGGGTGAAGGAGATAACTGCTTCCAAAAAAGAAATTAGAAAAGATATTGAAGAGCTAATAAAGATATAGAAGATCTCAGAAATAAGACTGTGGTAACAGCAAAGAAAGTGCAAGAGGTGGAAGGGAGAGTGAAAGTACATGATTCCACCTTGTTAAAAATACAAGAAAAAGTGGCAATTCATGACTGCAAATTGATGGAGACCCAGAGCCGTCTGAGAGGAGTACTTGAGGATGAAGAAACTGATTTGAAAGAATATTTAATAAAAATAATTGCGGAATTTTTGGAGGAAGATCCTGAAGGGACTAGAAATATGTATGACTATATGTATAGAGTGAACTCACTTTATGCCAAAAAAAATAATCTACCAAGAGATGTGGTTATAAGATATATGACAAAAGAAATGGTGGGAAAGATCATGAATAAAAACTTTGAAAAGACATTGATAGTGGGAGGCAGCAGAGTAAGAATTATGAAGGAGTTACCACGACAAGTGATAAATGACAGAAGAGCATACAAAAACCTGACAGAAAAATTACAGGACAATGAAATGAGGTATAGATGGATAATACCTGAAAGTTTGAGCTTTGAACTTCAAGGAAAAAGGATTACAGTTACAAACACACAGGAACTGCGTAGATTTTGTGAAGAACATAAAGAATTTGCACCACGATGGATTACAAATTATTATCTTGGAATGTAAATGGACTAAATTCACCACAAAAAAGAAAGACAACGTTTCATTGGATTAAAAAGCAAAATTATAATATCATTTGTTTACAAGAAGTACATATCAAACAAAAGGATTATAAATTTTTATGGAATAAGCAATTGAACATATGAACATATGAAGCTGCCTTATACTGAATCAGACCTTTGGTCCATCAAAGTCAGTATTGTCTTCTCAGACTGGCAGTGGCTCTCCAGGGTCTCCAGCTGAGGTTTTTCACACCTATTTGCCTGGACCTTTTTTTTTTGGAGATGCCAGGGATTGAACCTGGGACCTTCTGCTTCCCAAGCAGATGCTCTACCACTGAGCCACAGTCCCTTCCCAGGGACTAGAATTGGGACTAGAATTTCATTCATTGGCTGAACAGAAGAAAAGGGGAGTGATTTTTTTTATTAAACAAGAATTGGAGCCAAAATTAGTGTTTAAAAACAAAAATGGAAAATGGTCCATCAAAGTCAGTATTGTCTTCTCAGACTGGCAGTGGCTCTCCAGGGTCTCCAGCTGAGGTTTTTCACACCTATTTGCCTGGACCCTTTTTTTTTTGGAGATGCCAGGGATTGAACCTGGGTCCTTCTGCTTCCCAAGCAGATGCTCTACCACTGAGCCACAGTCCCTCCCCAGGGACTAGAAATTGGGACTAGAATTTCATTCATTGGCTGAACAGAAGAAAAGGGGAGTGATTTTTTTTTTATTAAACAAGAACTGGAGCCGAAATTAGTGTTTAAAGACAAAAATGGAAGATTTGTAGCAGTAGAAATAATATTAAATGCAAAAAAAAGTTGTTATTGGAGCTGTATGCACCAAATGGAGCAAAGGATGTTTTTTTAAAAGACATTATACAACAATTTGATGAAGTGACATATGATCAAATTTTGATAATGGGGGGTTTTAATGGAACAATCCAGAATACACTGGATAGGTCTGGGGAAAAAAGAATAAGGAAGGAAAATTGCCAGAGTCTTTTTTTGAACTGGTCAAACAAGAAAACCTGGAAGATATATGGAGAAAATTTAACCCTGAAGTATGGGACTATACCTTTTTTTCAGCAAGACATAATACTTTTTCCAGAATTGACATGTTGTGGGGCACTAAGGATTTAGGCCTTATAACAAAAAAATAGAGATTTTACCTAAAATAGGGGCTGATTATAACCCAATAATGTGGATTACAAAATTGTCTAAAAAGTCGAGAAGATGGAGATTAAATGAAGATTTACTACAGAATAAAGAAATAGTGACATCTCTAGAAAATGAAACTAAAGTTTTCTTCCAAATAAACGATAAAGAAGATATAGAATTTCAGATGGTGTGGGATGCTTATAAAGCAGTAATGAGAGGAACACTGATTGAATAATAAAGACAAGAGGGCAAAAGACAAACAGATGTTGGACATTCAAAATGAAATAAAGAAAAAAGGGGAACTGAGAAAAAGACCAGGGAAAAAGAAAATTATGAGAGAGATTACAATATTACAAACACAAATGGAGACATTTGTTAAATAAAGAACTGGAATGGAATATGGAAAGATTACAGCAGAAATCTTTTGAGGGAGCAAACAAACCTGGAAAATATTTGGCCTGGCAACTGAAAAAAAGAGAGAAAGTAAAATTATTAATAAAATTGTGGTTGATGGAAGAGAGTTGGTAGATCAGGAAGGAATAAAAAGAGAATTTTTTAAAGTACTATGCCAAATTATCTAAGGGTGTTAAAATAAAGAAAGAAAAAATGGAAACGTATTTACAAAATATTAAAATAGCACCCTTAACAGAAAATATGAAAAAAGCTTTGAATGATCTAATTGAAAAAATAGAAATTGAAGCAGTGATTAATGCAATGAAAAATGGAAAGGCACCTGGGCCAGATGGATATACTGCTAAATTTTATAAAATCTTCAAAGAGGAATTAATACCGAAACTTCAGAAATTGATGAACATTATAAAAATAAAAGGGGAAATACCAAATACATGGAAGGAAGCTGTTATTTCATTGATCCCGAAAGAAGATAGAGATGTCACGAATGTAAAAAATTATAGACCAATTTCACTATTAAATAATGATTATAAAATATATACAAGAATATTGGCAGAATGGCTTAAACATCATTTGATAAATTTTATTAAGGAGGATCAAGCAGGGTTTCTTCCCAAAAGGCAAATAAGAGACAATATTAGAACTGTTGTAAATATCGTGGAATATTATGAAAGACATCCAGAAAAGGAAGTAGCATTATTCTTTGTGGATGCAGAGAAAGCATTTGATAATTTAAACTGGGACTTTATGTTTGCAGTAATGGAGAAAATGGAGTTGGGGGAAAACTTTATAAGGATGATAAAAACAATATATACTGAACAACGTGCAAGGTTATGTATAAATGCAGATCTTACAGAAGATATGACAATTAGCAAAGGTACAAGACAATGCTGTCCGCTTTTCCCACTGTTGTTTATAATTACTCTTGAATTCTTACTGATGCAAATCCAAGAAGACAAAGTAATAGAAGGATTAAAAGTAAAAGGATTTACTTACAAATATAGGGCATTTGCAGATGATATAATGTTTATAAATGAAAATCCCATACAAGTAACACCTTTGTTGTTAGTTAAAATACAAGAATATGGAGAACTGGCGGGACTTTATATTAATAAAGAAAAATAAAAACTGCTATGTAAAAATATGCAAGTAAGTAAATGAAAGGAACTGCAGAAGCAAACGAGTTGTGAAGTTACCTCTAAGGTAAAATATTTGGGTGTGGAGATAGCAATAAAGAATATTGATTTGTTTAAAAACAGTTATGAGAAGCTATGGCGTAAAATGGATGAAGATATGATAAAATGGAATAAACTTAATTTGTCATTGCTTGGTAGAATAGCTGCAATTGAGATGAATATTCTGCCAAGAATAATGTATTTGTTTCAAACTATTCCGATTGTGAAAGACAGTAAACAGTTTAATAAATGACAAAGGAAAATTTCAGAGTTTGTGTGGGCTGGGAAGAAACCAAGGATCAAAATGAAAATTTTAACAGATGCAAAAGAGAGAGGAGGATTCCAATTACCAGATTTAAAACTATATCATGAAGCAGTTTGTTTAGTGTGGATAAAAGAATGGGTGACGCTGTTAAACAAAAAACTCTTAGCGTTGGAAGGTCATGGAAATAAATTTGGCTGGCACGCTTATATGTACTATGGGAAACAAAAGATGGATGGTTTTTTCTCTCACCATTATATAAGAAACAATTTGCTAAATACATGGATGAAATATAAGAAATATGGGGATGAGAGAAAACCGTTATGGATTGTGCCAGCAGAAGTAATAAAAATAACAGCTGAGACGGGTGAAGAAAAGTGGTTGTCATATAACCAACTATTAAAAATACTAAGTGGCAAAATAGAGTTGAAAACTGCTGAAGAGCTGAATAATAAATATGATTGTTCCAAATGCAACAAATAAAGAGCTTGGTGGAAAATAATATTAAAACTGAAGGAATAAGAAAAGAGCAAACAGAAATGGAAAAACTTCTGCTTGGAGACAATGAAAAATTAATTTCAAAATTATATAAATTACTCTTAAAATGGTCTACGGAAGATGAAGTAGTGAAATCTCAAATGATTAAGTGGGCAATTAATGTAAATAAAGAAATACAGATGGATACTTGGGAATATTTGTGGAAGAATTCTATAAAGCTTTCGACGTGTCATAGTATTAAAGAGAACTGTTTTAAAATGATGTATAGATGGTATATGACTCCTAAAAAGTTGGCAAAGATGAACAATAAGATGCCAGATAGATGTTGGAAATGTAAAAAACATGAAGGTTCTTTCTACCATATGTGGTGGACTTGTGAAAGAGCAAAAAAGTATTGGCAGATGATTCAACAAGAAATTTCTAGGATCTTGGAATACGAATTTAAGAAAGTTGCAGAGACTTTTCTGTTGGGATCACAAATGGAAAAATTTCCAAAAGAAGATAGAACTATAATTTGGTACTTGCTTTCAGCTGCTAGGACATTGTATGCGCAGTTGTGGAAGCAAGAAAAAATACCAGAAAAATGGGATTGGATTGTAAAAGTTATGACATGGAGTGAAATGGACAAATTAACAAGAATTTTAAGAGACTATGACTTAGAAGTTTTTAAGATGGAGTGGAAAAAGTTTAGAAGATACGTAAAAAAAGAGTGGAAAATAAAAGGACATTGGACAATTTTTGATAATGATTAAGTCTTAGAAGGAAAAAGAATATTAATCTTTGTTTTTATTAGTTAAGGGTACCTTTAAATATTAGTATTTTAAGTAAATAACACCGGTGGGGGTCAAGTAACGGGGGGAGGGGTGGTTAGAAAGTAATATATGGGATAGATAAAAAGAAGTTATTAATGATGCAAGAAATAGATAGTTACCATATGTTACTAAATAAAATTGTTTTAAAAGAAGAAGTGCCTTGTTTGTTCATAAATATTGGTTTGTCTTTTCCCTTCTGTAAGGCAAATACTGAAATGGTTTCTTCCTTGAAAATTTGTTCAGTATGTTTTTCTTTTAATAAATCATGAATACCTTGGAACAAGTTTCTCGCTCTCTCTCAAATTATGGGGTTCCTACAGTTTCAACCCCCCCCCCCCCCCCCGTTGAGCTGGTTGGGCTGGGAGTCCTTCAGAATTCCCAACACTTCATTGATGCAGGCAAAAGCCAGAATCCCCAGAATAAAACTCTGTTGGTCTCAGAGGTGCCCCTGCTGCTTCAGAGCAAGAGGGCAACCCCCCCCCCTCGACTCTACTTCATTCATACTTTGTCTTTCTTCCCGGGGAGGGGGGCTTCCCCCATCCTCCTGCTCTCCATCTGATCCTCCCAGCAACTTTGCGTGATCAGTTGGTGGCTGTGAGGGTGTGGCAGCAGGCCAGCTAAGTGGCAGAGCAGATCTCAGATGCCCGTCCCACCGCTCACTGGCTCGCATGTGTCTCCCCTTCCCAGGTGTTCTGCAAGATCCGCAACGAGCACTTCTCCGGCGTGTTTGGCTTCCTGAGCCAAAAGGCACGGAACTTGCAGGCGCAGTATGATGTAAGCGGGCGGGGAGACGGGCCATGGCGGGGTGGGGAAGCAGTCTGGGGCGGGGGACGTTGGCCACCTGGTAGCATGATGCCCTCTTGCCTTGCAGCGACGCCGTGGGATGGACATCAAGCAGATGAAGAACTTTGTGTCCCAGGAGCTGAAGGGCTTGAAGCAAGAGCATCGCCTGCTCAGCCTGCGTAGGTCCCTCCCTCCCTCCCCTGGACGGCTGGGTATGGGGCGGGGGTGGGGGGTTAGGCTGCATTTAAGGTGGATGAAGAGGAGCAGCCGTGGGGGGGGGGAGGGAGGCAGGGATCGAGGCATTTGCAGATCTCTTTGCACAGTCCTTGTTGTGCCTCCAGATATAGGGGCCTGTGAGTCCATCATGAAGAAGAAGACCAAGCAAGATTTCCAGGAGCTGCTGAAGACGGAGCACGGTGAGCCCAGCTCCCCTCCCCTCCCCTCCCCTGGCTGGAGCCTCGCTTGTTCCCAGGCAGGCAGAATTCCTGATGCCAGAGCGGAGAGCCGGGTGACTGGCACCTCATGCTTCACCTTCCCTCTTCCACCAGGGGGGGGAATGGGCACCTTTCCTGATGCCCCTCAGGACTTTGTGGCATCCCTGCTTGCTTCTTGGACTGGCAGGCTTGGTGCTTGATCTCAACGTGAAGGGTGCCTGGAGTAGTGGAGGGGGCAGAGACAGATTATTCCCCTCCCTGGCCCCTCCAGCCTCTGCAGATGTTTCAGGACTTGCCTTCGGATGGCTCCCCACAGAATGCTGCAGGTCTCCAGGATACCTTTGTGGAATTTCTGCCCAGCAGTGCTTCACCAAGTACTGCAGAACAGAACGAACGGGCACTTTGGCTGTGTGAGTCTGTCCGCAGCAGACATTGTGGCCACAGGGAGGGGGGAGCTTTCAGGAGGCACTGCTGACTCCAGACCCTGACGTGAGCTTGGAAGTACCTTCAGTATCTGAAGCAGGGACTCCCACAAGCTCTTCCCCTGCGGCCACCAATGGTGTTACTTGTTCAGCTGCTGCTGGACTCCGGCTCTTTCCTGCTGCTGCTGCAGACAGAGCCACACAGCCCCCCATCTGGATATGAAGAGCTGAGTAGCGACTCCCCCCCAGTTGCCTGTGTCTTGGAGGGGCTGCTGGGCTCCGGCTCTTCCCTTCTTGCTGTGCTCCCCCTCCCCATAGAAGTGGGCGGCCGGAGTGTTCTGAGGAGCAGCTGGAGAGGGAATGGGGCAGATGCTGGCTTGGGCACGGAGAGCGAGAAGCCAGGATTTGGAGTTCATGGCCTCGGCTGCAGCAGTGCTGGCCATAGGGAAGTTGTGCCCCAGAGCAGAGCTTTGAGTGCTGGCCCCACAGAACCCTGTGGCTGGCTAATACGGGGGTCTGCCCAGCCCTCTCCTCTGGGCTCTGCCAGGTGCAGTCCTTTGGGCAGATGCCAGCTGATTCAGCCGAGAGTGCCGACCAAGGACCATGGAGTAGTTGCCCCACCCTGAGAGGAGGGGTCCGGTGCCCTCGGATGGTGCAGATGATTTGGCTGCAGGAGGCCTGAAGTGGCCATGGCCAGGTTTTCCCAGGAGGGAGACGGAGAAATCTCCTTGGCCCCTCAGCAGCTGTGGTGTCTCCTTCTAGGCTGGGGGGGAGAGATTTGAGCCGCTGCACTTTTTAATTTTGAGGTGCCTTGAAGCATTCTTGCCATGCCCCGATACTAGAAACACTAAGCTGGAAAAAGTGTCAGTGAAATGGGGAATATTGAGTACCGTCCCATCACACAAGGCATTCATTGTGCATAGCTGCGCACTGAGAAGACTGGTGCATGACCCCATTTTTTGAGGACTTTCTTTCAAAAATTCTGTACGGAGTCAACCTTTAGGAGTGCATCTCATCCTGAGGAATCTTAATTGAAATATTGTTGGAAATCATTCCTTATTTGTTATATTTCTATTTGTAAAATCTATGTCAAAATTCTATTATTTCTGATCATTTGAGGCTGGTTATCACGGAACCTTTGTTCCGTGAGAGCCAGTTTGGTGTAGTGGTTAAGTGTGCAGACACTTATCTGGGAGAACCGGGTTTGATTCCCCACTCCTCCACTTGCAGTTGCTGGAATGGCCTTGGGTCAGCCAGAGCTCTCTTATCTGGGAGAACCGGGTTGGATTCCCCACTCCTCCACTTGCAGCTGCTGGAATGGCCTTGGGTCAGCCAGAGCTCTCTTATCTGGGAGAACCGGGTTGGATTCCCCACTCCTCCACTTGCACCTGCTGGAATGGCCTTGGGTCAGCCAGAGCTCTCTTATCTGGGAGAACCGGGTTGGATTCCCCACTCCTCCACTTGCAGCTGCTGGAATGGCCTTGGGTCAGCCAGAGCTCTCTTATCTGGGAGAACCGGGTTTGATTCCCCACTCCTCCACTTGCAGCTGCTGGAATGGCCTTGGGTCAGCCAGAGCTCTGGCAGAGGTTGTCCTTGAAAGGGCAGCTGCTGTGAAAGTCCCCTCAGCCCTACCCACCTCACAGGGTGTTTGTTGTGGGGGAGGAAGGGAAAGGAGATAGTGAGCCGCTCTGAGACTCTTGAGTGGAGGGCGGAATATAAATCCAATGTCTTCTCGTGCCTGTGTTTGTGGCTGGACTAGATTCCCAAAGCAGCCGTTCTCCTGGGGAGCGGGAAGAATCCTGCGAAGGAGGCAGACTCACCACAGGGCTTTTGCTGCCCCTCCAGACTGAGGAGCAGCCCGGAGCTGCTTCCGGTCTCTTCAGGAGGGGGCCCCTGCTGCCACCTCCCGCCCCCCAGGTGCTGCTGGCAGGCAGATCGGGGCAGGTTGCCCTGCCTTGGCCCCTGGCCCGAGTCCTGCTCCTCATCTCTGGAGGGGATGGATGGAAGGTGCTGAAGTAGGGAGCCCCAACTCTGACCTCAGCTCCCCTCTGCAGCGCTTCTGGAAGGGTTCGATGTCCGGGAAAGCATTTGCTTCATTGAAGAGCACATCGACCGGCAGGTGAGGACGGGCCGGTGGGAGAGCTGGGGGCTTGGGGGCCAGCGAGTGGCCACTCACCTCCCCTCCCCTCCCTGCTGTTGGGCAGGTCTCCCCCATTGAGAGCCTGCGTCTGCTGTGCCTGCTGTCCATCACAGAGAACGGTAGGTGCCATTTTGCAGGGGGGTGGGGGGTGCCTCGAGAGTAGACCGACTGTGCCTTGACCTCTGCATGTGTCCGGCTGCTCTAGGACTGGCCCCCAAGGACTACCGCTCCCTCAAGACCCAGTACCTGCAGGTGAGGGCCCTGGGGGTGGGGACGGCAGCGGGCCACCTTCTGGGGTGAGGAGTTGCTGGGGCTGGGCCTGTCTGGCGTCCCCCTCCTGCGCTTGAGCCATTACCCGCCCTCAAGGGCTCTCCCACAGCCCGCCCTTCCCGTGTGCTGCTCTCCTTCTCCGAGTTCCCCTGGGAGGCCTGCATTCGGCCCTTACACCCCCTCTGCCTGCCCACCAGAGCTACGGGCCAGAGCACTTGCTGACCTTTCACAACCTGAAGCGCATGGGGCTGCTGACGGAGCAGGTCCCCGGGGAGACCCTGACGGCTGTGGAGAGCAAAGTCAGCAAGCTGGTGACTGACCGAGCTGCAGGTGAGGAGGGGGAGGGCAGCTAAAGGCAGCTCCTCCTGAAGGGGGGGGGGGGCTCCACCCTCAGCCTCTGCTGACTCCCTTCCCCTATGCTCTGGTCTTGCAGGGAAGCTCTCCGACGCCTTCAGCTCTCTGGCCAGGAAAAGCAATTTCCGAGCCATAAGCAAGAAGTTGGGGCTGGTAGGTGTGCGCTGGGGGGAGGGCCTGATGGGAGGGGACAATGCGGAACACTGCTCCTCTTCTCCCCCCCCCCCCAGATCCCGCGTGTGGCCGGAGAGTACGACCTGAAAGCGCCCCCGGACATGGCCTACGTCTTCAGCGGAGCCTACACGCCCCTGAGCTGCAAGCTGGTGGAGCAGGTGCCTGTGGGCGAGAGGGGGGCTGGGGGGGGGCGGAGGCTGAAGGGCCCGTCTGACCCCTGCCTGCCTGCAGGTGCTGGAGCGGAAGAGCTGGCAGGGCCTGGAGGAGGCGGTGCGTCTGCTGAGCGGGAACGAGTTTGTGGCCACAGGCAAGTGTCCTGCTGCCTCTGCCTGCCCCTCCCAGTGGCAACAGCTCAGGAAGGGTTTCTTTCATTGCTTTCACAGTAATGGAAGCGCACTTAATACAGTTGAAATGCACAGAAAGTCCATACCAAACAGAAGAGTAGCTCAAAATGAACACAAGCCCAGTTTCAAATCAGGCCTGGACTCCCCCCGAATCGTTGCTCACTCTCAACACCTGCCCTGCCTGGGCCAGGCTTCTGGTTTCCCCCAGGGGGAGGCTCCTGAGGCTTCACCTCCAAAAGGGAACTCGCGTGGCCCCCCCCCGGCATTGAGAAGGGGGCTGACCTGATCCCAAGGGATAGTCTCTGGAGGCCCCCGCCCCCCCGTGAGGGTCTTGGGCCCTTCAGGAGGAGTGTTTGCCGCTTCCTCTGTTTCACGGGCGTTTTGTGCTGCTCTGTTCTTGGGGGGCCCCTCCAGACACCGCAGCAGAGGAGAACTCTTGGGAGTCGCAGCGCATCATCCTGGCGGTCTTCTTAGGGGGCTGCACCTTCTCGGAAATCTCGGCCCTGCGCTTCCTGGGCAAAGAAAGAGGTACTGAGCCAAGCGGGGCCTGGGTGGGGGTGGGGGGAACGGCAGTTTTCCCAAGGAGCACAAAACCTTTGTGGCCCCCTCAGGCTGCCTCTGGAAGGGTGTTTGATGTGCATGCCCCTCTCTCCCCCCTTGGTCCTTCTAGGGCTCAGGTTCGTGTTCCTGACCACGGCCATCATGAACAGTGCGCGCCTGCTGGAAGCCATGATGGAGAGCAGAACATGAAGGAGGGGGCCAGGGGGCTGATCTTCCTCCCTAGGGGAGCTGCCTTGCCCGTGACACCCTGCCCCTGAAGGGGGTGTTTCCAGGTGGAGGCCCCACCTTCTCCTGGGGGGAGTGCGTGCTTCTGTCTGCCTCTGGTGGGGGGGGAGAGACTCTGTGCCCCCTGCTCTAGTTTCCCAGCTGGCTGGGGGGGGAGGGGTGTTTTCTGAAGCTTCTCTTTTGGTTTGTCATCAGAATAAACCGTTGTCGAGGGGGCAGCCCATGCTCGCGTGTGTGTCCCTTATTCAGTGGGGGTGGGGAGAGTGAACCCCTGACCTGGGAAACGGAGGCAGAATTGCTCCCTCTGCTGCGGCCCTTGTGAGTGAGTGGGGGAGAGGGGGGCAGCTGTAGTGAAGGCCACGAAAGAGTCTTTTGAGCTCCAGGCCTGGTATGAAGATGAGGCTGCAGCAGCAGGGAGGTGCCCAAAACTTCCTCTGGCTCCACCTGGGAGGGGGGAGGAGGCCTGCCTTCCAGTTGCCCTGCTCCGGGGCTGGCTAAGAAGAGGCGGGCTGCTCCTGGGGGTGTTTCCTTTCTCTGAAGCCCAAGTTGCTCAGGTTGCTGAGCTCTCACAGGGAGTGAAGCTGTGGCTGCCCCCCCCCCACCAGCCCAGCCCACAGGTTCTTGGGCTTGCCCCCAGGACTGCAGGGTTCGAGTGCCCCAGAGCCGTAGAAGGTGCTGCGACTTGGGGGGTCTCAGGGAAAGACAAGGTGTTTGTTGCCTGCGTTGGGCGCTTTGCCTTTGGGGGTAGAACTGTGGCTCACAAGCTGCGCAGGAGGGGGGGATCCCAGGAGGGAACAAAATGGGGTGCTGAGGATGGATCCAGTAGTGGGCTCCTCCCCTGCTACCGCCAGGGCATTTGTGCCCCTGTCCCCACCACCACCACCATCTCAGGAGTGCCACAAGGGGGGGCGGCTTCCCCTCCGGGGCCAGCGCTTGGCTTTTCTGCCCGTTGTGGTTAATATGCCCAGGCGTCTCTTGGGAGGGGGGGTCCCCCATGTGGAGCAGGCCCCGCGCACTGGGCGATCTCCTGCCTGGGGCACTTGTGGGCTCCTCCCTTTCTCCTCTGTGGCTGAGACTGCCTCCCTCTGACTGGGGCAGGCTTCTTCCCTGAGAGGCTGGGCGGGCTCATGGCTTCCAGCATTCCCCCCCCCCCCAGAAGCCTGAGGGAGTGCCTGTGCCCCCGTGGCAGGGCCAGCAATGGCTGTGTGCCCCTTGCTGCTGGAAAGCTTCCTGGGGGAAGAAAAGCCACTTGTGCAGCGGCTGAGCTTGCTGCGGGGGGTAGGGGGAGGGGGACCCACCTGACACATTGTCCTGTTGCAAAAGAGGAGCAGTTCCCTGTTCTAACCATGGAGGGAAATCAGGCCTTTGCTGTTCAAAAGCAACAGCTGTGCCTCAGCAACAGTGCCTGGGTGGAGGTGATAAAGCAGGCGGGTTAGAGACTTTACAAGTCTCGTGAAGGAGGAAAGGGGCGGGATTTCTAAATGGCCGCTTTGGCTGCTGAGCTGTAGATGTCAAGACAGATGGGGGGGGGGAGCTGCACCTGGGTCTGGTCTCAGACACTCCCTGAGTTGCACACCCCATAAAGCAAAACAACTTTATTGAAATTCAGGGGAAAGGATTAAAAATAAGGCCTGTAGTCCAGTGGCAATTAAAATGCACAGAAAACAGAACAAAATGTTTCTAGCTGTCTCTTGGTGACCCAGCTGGTTCTGGAAGCAAAGAGCCCTTGAGCATAGTAACACAGACTGTCTCCTTGCCTTGGAGGCCTGGAGAAGAAAAGTGCAAAAGCAAACTATGAGATGAGAGCTCTTCTCATTCGACTACTTTTGTAGAACCCTGTGGAATCTTCCAGGTGAGAGTGAGTCCCCCCATCAGATCCACAGGTGAGCCCAGAGAGCCAACCTAGATGGGGGGCCTTACGGAGCTCCCCAGCAGCCCCCGTCACAGCACATCCAGGCAGCATGCAGAAGAGGGAGTTCCCTCGGGGAAGCCCGTGGCTTGAGCTGGAGCAGACGAGGGAGAGGCCCTCTGCTTTTCCTGCCCCCTGGCAGGGGGGCTATAGAGTGGGCCAGAAGACAGGAGGGCAGCAAAGAGGAGCTGAAGGGCCCTGGGGGGAAATAGGCGGGTGATTGGCCACACTGCATGGGAATGGGTCGAGGAAAGCACAGCCATGGGGGGAGCATCAATGAGCACCATCGCTGCAGAGGTGCCACTGGCCCCCGGGAAGGGAAGGAGGGGGGCACAAACTGCAGATGGGCTCCAACCCCTTGCCAGGCAGCGACACCTGCCACCCTTTGGCCACGATGACTTGCAAACGAGAAGGTGCACATGTCCCAAACAGAGCATGGAGGGGGGCCAGGAGAGGGTCACATAAGGATGCATGGGGGGGTGGAGGGAGTGCACAGTGGGAGCAGTTCCCAGCCCCCCAGAAGACTAGAACCTGTGTGTGCATGGGGGCTGCCAACCACCAGGTAGTGCCTGGAGATCCTGACAATTACAACCGATCTCCAGGCGACAGAGAAGAGGAGGAGATGAGACTTGGTGCCCCCGCCTTTCTCTCCCAGTCTCCTTCCCTTCCTCTCCCCACAACAGGAAGGGCAGGTGAGGCTAAGAGAGCTCCCAGAGAACCGGGACTGGCCCAAGGTCGCCCAGCTGGATGCATGTGGAGGAGGGTGGAGTCGAACCCAAATCAGAGTCCAGACAGCAGTTAGCCGGAGGAAACGGCCGCTGTGGGAGGCGGGCTCTACAGCCTCGTGCCGCATTGAAGTCCCTTCCGTCCCCACCCCCAAGAAAAAGCCACCTGCTGATGGCGGCGAGGACGCCGAGGGGCAGGGCTTTCCAAGGTGTCCGGCAGAGGGGAGCTCTGCGCGCCCGAGGCATCCAGAAGCGCCGCTTCGGCGGGCAGGGACTCAGCCAGGGGGGCGACAGACAGCGCCGGCGCAGCGAAACACAACGGGAGATCTTTGCCGCTAGGGGGCGCCGGGAGCGGCGATTCGAGGCGTGGCGCATGCGCTGTCGGAGCTGGATTCCGCGGGGGGGGGGAGAGAGCGGAACCCAAGACGCATGCGCTTCGTGCAACGCAGGGTCGTCCGTCCCGCCCCCTCCTTCCCCCTGATTGGCCGCGGCAGAAGGGCCGGTGGCTCCCGATTGGGCGGGACGGACGCAAACCCCGCGAGAGTCCGGCAGCGGCGTAGCCGTTGTGGGCGGGGCGGCGCGTTGCTCTGCAGCCAATCGGGGCGCGGCGGGGCGCGATTTGAATCCGAGGGAGCGTCAGAGTCGCCCGACGAGAGCGAAGGAGGGAGCGGCGGCGGCAGCGACGGAGCCAGCGGCCGAGCCGAGGGCGGGCAGGAGGGGCAGGCATGCGGAAGAGGTAGGGGCCGGGGGTCGGGCTGGGGGGCGGTGGCCGCTCCCTCCTCCCGCGACTGACGGGCTCCCCTCTCTCCCGTCCCGTCGGGGCTGCAGCGAGGGCGTGGCGGACGAGTCGGTGTCGTGCCTGCGGGAGGCGCTGGGGCAGCTGCGCGACATCTGGGAGGAGATCGGCATCCCCGAGGAGCAGCGCCTCGAGCGCACCCAGGTCGTCCGCAACTACGTCAAGGTGAGCGGGACCCTTCCTGCAGAGGGCGGGAGGAGGAAGGAAGGAAGCCCACCTGCGCCTTGCTCCCTGCAAGGACTGAAGTGCCCTCTGAGACCTTTAAACCCTGGCTAGGGGCCTGGGGTGGGGGCGGCTGCTCCCAGCTGACTCCCCTCCCCTCCTCTCCCGGTCCGCCGCAGGAGCTGCTGGCCAAGATGATCGCTGAGGAGCAGAGCCTGAAGAGCCGCCTCCTGCGGAGCATCCAGGTGTGGCGCGGCCAGCTGGCCACCCTCTGCCGGGAGCTGCACTTGCCGCCCTTCCAGGTGAGGGGGGGAGGGTTGGGGGCTGGGCTGGGTCGGGTGGGGGGCTGCGGCAGCACAGCCTCCGTTCTGTGGCCCTTCTTCTCCTCCTTCCCCCCCCCCCCGCAGGAGGACAGGGAGGCGAGTATCCTGGAGCTGGAGAAGGTGCTGCGCACCCAAGTGGAGGCCTTGCTGAGGGAGCGGCAGGAGCGCAAGGAGGCCTTGCAGGCCCTGCGGGAGCAGGAGCTGGAGATGTGCGACTTGCTCTCCATCACACCCGCCAGCATCTGTGCCAACACGGTGCCTACTCCGGAGGAGCTGGACTGCTTCCGTCACCACTTGGCAGCGCTGGGGGCAGAAAAGGTCTGCTGGGGGGGCTGTGTAGGTGGGAGGGGGGCAGAGGGAGGGAAGGAGGGGGCAGGCAGTGGGGTTGACTCCTTACTCTGCCCCCCAGGAGCGCCGGCAAGCTGAGTTTGTGGGCACAAGGCAGAAGATCGTCGTGTGCATGCAGGAGCTGGAGCATGTCCCTGACACCAGCTTTGAGCGGGATGTGGTGTGCGAAGAGGAGGATGCCTTCTGCCTCTCGGAAGACAACATTGCTGCCTTGAAAGAGCTGCTGCAACAGGTGTGGGAGGGGGACTGGGCTGGGCCGAGCTGCCTCTCACTCTGCACTCGGTTCCACCCTGGCTGATTTCTCCCTGCCATTCTTTCAGCTGGAGAGCAGGAAAGCTCAGAATGAGGCTTTGTGCGAAGAGCTGCGCTCCAAGATCCTGGTGCTTTGGGATCGGCTGCGGGGTGCCTGCGGAAGAAAGGGAGTCCTTTGTCCCCTGCATGGCAGGATCAAGGAGCCAGACCCTCAATGCCGTAAGGGTCCTGGGTGGTGCCTGCAGGCACAGGGAGGAAGTGCTTTTGCCTTGGGGGGGGGAGGCTCCCTGAGTCTCTTCTGCAGCTTCTCTGGTGGCGGCGGGGGGGGGGAGGGGGGTGCCATTCAGGGGAGGCTGCTTCCCTGCAGGGAGAACAAAATCACTTCAGAAGTTTTGCTTCAAGCTCTGCAAACACTGGGTTCCCCTGCATAACGCAGGAAGCCTGGCGGAGACAAGAGACTGGGGGAGGGGCAGGATGATCACACACCTCCCTGCTTGGCTCCTGAGCAAACTCCAAACTTGTCCATCTGTAGCTGCAGTTGGAACTGAATCGCCTGGAAACGCTGAAGCTTCAGAACATCAGGAACATGGTGGAGGCCGTCCGGGTGGAGCTGGCGGATTACTGGGACAAGTGTTTTTACGGCAAGGAGCAGAGGGAGTCCTTCAGTCCCTATTATCAGGGTGAGTCCCTGCCTGAGAGCCGGCTCGCTCTCTTCTCCCACCCCTCCCTCTGGGGCTTCTATCATCTCCCGCTTTCTCCTCCTTGGCAGACCATTTTACTGAGGAGTTGCTGCAGCAACACGAGGAGGAGATGGCACGAATCAAGCGTTTCTTTGAGACCCACCAGGAACTTTTTGAAGCCGTCCGCAAGTGGGAGGGGAACTGGCACCTCTTCCAGGAGCTGGAGGTAGCTTGGAGCCCTGCAGAGTGGGCTTGCAGCCCTGGGAGGGGAGGTGTGAGGAGCTTCCTTTGACTGGCCATCCTTTTCCAGAGGAAGGCGACAGACCCAAGCCGCTTCACCAACCGAGGGGGCAACCTCTTGAAAGAGGAGAAGCTGCGGGCCAAGCTGCAGAAGGCCCTTCCCAAGGTCTGTGGGAGGGGGAGAAAGGGGGTGGGGTGGGGTGGGCAGGCCAGCCATGCGGCATCGGCTTGACTGGTGGCTGGCGTGTGTTCCAGCTGGAGGAGGAGCTGCGGGGCCGGCTGGAGCTGTGGGAGCAGGAGCACGGCCAGGCCTTCCTCGTGAACGGGCAGCACTTCATGGAGCACGTGGCCGAGCAGTGGCAGCTGCACCACCTGGAGAAGGAGCGGGAGAAGCAGGAGCGGGTGAGGGAGCCAGTGGAGGCGGGGCTTCTCTTCCCACTCCCCCCCGCAGGTCTGATTGCTGCAGCCACCTGCATTGAGCGGGACTGGCCGAGCGCTGCAGTTCAGGCTGGGCTTTCTGTCAAAGCACAAGCAGCTCTTGCTGGTTGCCTGCTGCTCACATGGGTGGCCTTTGGTGTCTTCCCTTCCTGCATCCTGGGCACAGGACTTCCTTTTCTCTCTCTTCCAGCAACTCAAAAAGTCCCGACAAATTGAGGAGGAAATGCTGTTTGGCAGCACCCCCTGCACGCCCAGCAAGCGTCGGGTCTTAGGCGCCGCCACCCCAGTGAAAGTGCGGAAGGTAGGCATGTGGCACCAATGGGATCCGGGCCACAGCTGCTCACTTGCCACAGGGGAATAAACGGCACATCCCTGCTTAGAATACTTCCCATGCCCCCTTCCCGCGAGGACACAGGCCTTCTGGACTCCAGGGAGAGTGAAGAGCACCTTGATGCAGGGTCCTCCTCAGCTGCACAGCAGGGGGGTGGGGGGGCTGGCCCACTCACCTCTAGGCACCCTGGGCCTTCCTTACTCTTCCAGCGTACAGTCACGGGCGGCACTCCGTTGAGATGCAGATGCTGAAGCCACACAAATATGCCGCGTTTTTTCCCTGAGCTATGAGCTCCCTGGGAGGGTGTTGTGCTCCAGATGGGCACAAAGAGAACACGAAGGCATCTCAAGCAGAGAGCGGCAGGTGGCTTTTCTCTAGAGAAGGTGCACCATCCTAAACAGCTCTTGCTTGGATTTTCTTGATATCTGGAAAAATCGTTTTGATTGCAGAGCTGCCAGGATGGGTGGTAGCATCTGCTTGGTGAGCAGAAGGTCCCAGGTTCAATCCCCGGCATCTCCAACTAAAAAGGGTCCAGGCAAATAGGCGTGAAAAACCTCAGCTGAGACCCTGGAGAGCCGCTGCCAGTCTGAGCTGACAAGACTGACTTGGCTGGACCTTTGAGGGTCTGATTCAATATAAGGCAGCTTCATATGTTCAGGATTCAGGCACTGAACCAGAGCAGAATGCCCTTGATCTGGCATTGAGCAGGTGGGGGAGAAGCAGCTGGCAGTCCCAGCACGAAGAAGGCTGATATCGGGCCCTCCAGGCTGCAGAGCCTGACCACAGCTTCTCTCTCGAGCAGGGGGCGGGGCTCAAGGGCCTTCGGTGGGAGTAACTCTGTGTTTCTTGCAGCTGAACGCCACGGCCTCCACCCCCAACAGCACCATCCGCTCAGCCCTGGGGGGCTCCGTGTTCCACTCCCCAGCATCCCGTCCAGGAAGCAAGGTATCTGCCCCCACCCACCGTGAGACGTAGCCTGGCTGCAGCCCTGCCCCTCAAGGGCTGCTTTCCTCACTGAGGCCCACCTGTTAGGGAGGTGACCAGCAAAAGGATTGCTGTCCCGCTGTGCACCCCCAGGGGGCATGAAGAACCCCCTTCCAAATTCTCCCACCCAAGTCCGGCTGCCTGCCACGACTGTTCTAACGGCTGCTGTCCCCCTCAGCCTCCACAGTCTGTCCGGACTCCCTGCCGCACGGCTGCCAAAGCCTCCCGGCCAGCCCGCCTAGAGCACAACAAGGAGAACGTCTCCCAGAGGCTCAACGGAACTGCTCTGAGCGGTGGGTGCACCTCCACAGCCCCTGCCCAGCGCACTCACAGCATTAATTCTGTTGCCAGCACCTATTCTGAGTTTGCGGTAATTCCTCTCTTCTCTCCCTGCTCCGCTCTGTCCTGCCTCTTGGGGCCTGCACAGACTGGGCCCCCGAGTCCTGCAAGCCAGGGTCAAGTGCCCCCCCCCCCATTCCACCTGAAGTTGGGCCTGGCCGCTGCCTGCTGGAGAAAGCAGATTGCGGCCTCCGGAGCTTTGCTCTGCCTGCCTGTGTGTGCCGCACGGCACCATCCTGTGCATCAAGCAACTGTGGGCAGGGGGATCTGGCCTCTTCCCAACTCCCCGTTTCCCTTTGAACATCCTTGCCCAACTTCCCTACTCTAGACGGGGGGTGGGGGTGGCACAGGGCCACTCCTGCCTCCTGGAGCCCCTGGGTGGGCTGGCAGCACTTTTGCACTTGGTTACATCACCCGGTCTTTCTCTTTTCACAGCACGGACTTTCCGAGGCTTCCAGGTCTGAGAGCAGGCCTCGTGTTCTGAACTCCACCATTTCAGCTGCTCACAGCTGAAGGGGAAGGAAGAGGGGCCCCCCCCACAAGGAAGCAGCTCCCCCTCCAGCTCAGCTGCCCCCTCCCCAACCAAACTCGAAACCAGGCCTAGGCGCAGGGGCCGCTGCCGTTGTTTTAATTCCAGGGCAAAGATTTGGGTGTTTTAAAAAACGACAATACAGTCCTCTTGGTTCCCCCGGCTGGGCTGCAGGGAGTTGGAGTCTCTCTCGCTGCGAGCCTGAGCAGCCTGCAGGGCCTTCCTTTGCTATGGCTTATCATGGCCTGATATGCACTTTTGTGTTCACTACAGCCCCTCATTATTTATTAGTATGTCCCTTTATTGGTATGCCTTTTTTGTTTCCTCCCTCCCACATCGCTTGCTAAAGCAACGGACCCTGCATCCGCTGTAAAGAAGACTAAAGACTTTATTAATAAAATGAATTATTAGACAGTGTTTTGTAGCTTCTCTCTGCATAAAATAAAGCAAGAATGGCTCTATTGCTGATCTGGGTATGCACTGTCTTTTTTGGGGGGGGGGGGGTGGCTTTCCAGCTGCTGCATCCGTTCCGACTCTGGTCAGGGTGCCCCTGCTGGCAAGAAGGCTCCGCTGGCATCTTCTGGAGGGCAGGCTGAGGATTCCTCTGGGTGCTCTGCCCTTTGGCAGCTGTGCCTTTGTGGGTGAGAGAGAGGCAGGGCAAGAACAAAGGTGGTCCAGGGCCCACACACCACCTCTGCCACCCCAAGGCCCCAGGCCTCAAAGCAGCAGACTTTCGTGGGCCTGTCGCAAGTAGCTGTGTTCCTGTGGCCCAGTTGCCCATATTTACCTAGAAAGAACAAGCAGCAGCACTGGATTTATACCCCACCCCACCCTACCCTCAGAGTGGCTCCCCGTCACCTTCCCTTCCTCTCCCCACAACAGACACCCTGTGAGGCAGGAGATCTGACTGACCCAAGGGCACCCAGATGGCTGCACAGGGAGGAGTGGGGAATTGAACCTGGTTCTCCCAGATGAGAGTCCACTACTCTTAATCCCTACCCCAAACTGGTTCTCTCAAGAAAAGCCACCAGCCCCTTCTCGGGGAGATGGGAGAGCAGCACCAAAAAGCCGGCAGGCCTTACCCCAGCCCCATGTGTAGAGCTCCCCAGTTCCTAAAAGAGAGACAAGAATGGTCCAAGGATGAGGACTAAACATGGATGAAGCTCTGGAAGAGAAAGGGAAGGGAGGGGGGAACCCTGGGGCTCCAGACTGGAGACTTCCACGGCTCAAACATCCCCCCAGCTGGGCAGCCCTTTCCCCTTCCTTCTTGAGGCCCAGGCCCTGGGGAGGATTGGTGCAGTGCAGCTGCATCTTACGTGTCAGGGCTGCTGTGTGACGGGATCCGCAGCTGACCTTGCTGACGTCTGCCTCTTCAGGCATATCCAGCAGAGCAGGGAAGGCCTGGATGGAAATGAAGGCAGCCGGGGGGCTCTCCTGCGGTGCCTGCAACCCTAAGAGGAGGCTGCCTTTCACCACACAGTCCACAAGAATGCTCTCCCCGTCACCCTTCTCAGTGTTGGCCAGGCTTACCGCCAGACGGTCTTCTGCTGCACTGGGCCTCAGCCGTGGTGGCCCCGCCAGGGCTTCCCATCATCCCTTTGGCAGGCAGCCCCAGCTGACCGGACTCGTTCCAGCCCCACAAGTAGAGCTCCCCGGCCTCTGCCAGACAAAACCCCAGAGCAGGAGCGGCAAATTGTGGAGACTGGACAATGGGATGCGGGGCAGAGAAAGCCTGCCTCCTCCCCAGGGCCTGGGCATCAAGGGAAGGGAAAAGGGCTACCAGCTGGGGCGGGTGTTTGAGCTGTGGAACTCTCCAGGCTGGAGCCAAGCTGCCGGCTGGGTGGGTGGGGAGTCCCCCCCCCGGGGGGGTTTCAGAGGGCGGCCGCCCTGGTCTGCTCTGCCATCGGTTGCCCGTCAGTGCCACCCTAGAGGCTGAAGGGCAAAAAGCTCCCCTCTGCTCGGTTACCTCGGAGGCTTCCAAGGGAGTGGAGGGCTGCGCTTCCTCCTCCTAGAGTTGCCCCCTTCTGCCCCCTCCCGGGGATTCCTTCCCAGTCGGGGGGCGAGGGCGGCTGCTCCCCCTGGCGAATAAGACCCCCGGCCGCCCCAGAGCTGCTTACCCCCGACGGCGGCGGAATGCCAGCCTCCGGCCGCCACCTGGCCCAGGGGCACCCCCTGCAAGGCCTCCACCAGCCGGGGCTCTGCGGCGCTCGCGAGGTCTCCGTGGCCCAGCTGCCCGTGCCTGCGGAGAGCGAGAGGGGGGAGCTGGAGCGGGCCGAGGCCGGAGCCGCCCTCTCCGCCCCCCCCGCCCCGCCGTCCCCGCTGACCTGCCGGCGCCCCAGGCGAAGAGGTGCCCGGCGTCGGGGGCTGCTGCGGCCAGGAGGAGCGCGTGTTCGTGGCCCAGAGCCAGCTGGCGCGCTCGCAGGGCCGGCGACAGGGGCCGGAAGAAGGAGGCCGCCCGCGGCTCCACGTACCCGCCCGCCACCAGCGGCAGCTCTGCGGGGAGGAGAGAGCGAGGAAGAGGAGAGGCCGGCGAGGAGCAGCGGCCGTCGGGGCAGCGGCGCCTCCCTCCCTGCCCGCCCGCCCGCGAGGCTCACCTGCGGCCGCCGCCTCGTGGGCGCTGAGCTGCCGCCGCCAGACGGGCTGTTGGGCGCGCAAGGCCGCGCCGGGCCCCTCCACTCGCCAGGCCTCCAGCGCCGCCTCCCGCAGCACCACCACGTGCCGCTCCGACGCCACCAAGTCCCGGCACGCCCCGCCCGGCACCGCCGCCGACGCCGCCCCGCTCCCCCGCCGCGCCACCAGCCGCGCGCCCCCTGCCCGGGAAAGAGGAGCAAGGGTTGGCCGGCCCCCCCACCGCCGACGGCAGCCCCCCGCCCCGCCTGCCTCGCCTCACCCACCCGCCGCCTCCACGAGCCCCACGAAGCTCCAGCTGGGCCGCAGCGCCCGGATCGTTTCTGGCGGGGCCCCCAGCAGCACCGGCTCCGGCCCCACGCCCTCCGCCGCCCCGAAGCCCACCCAGAACCAGCCGCCCGCCGCCGCCGCCATCCCCGCCAGGGAAGGAGGCAAGAAGCGCCGCCCCGCCCTGCCCTCCCCTCCCCGGAACAGCCAGCGGGGGCGCAGCGGCACCTCTCCGCCAGCCGCCGGCCATTGGGGACTTCAGGCGCGGGTGGGGACGGGAACTGGGCCTTGGCCCAAACGCAGAGCCGAAGGGCCCCTCGGCGTCTCCCTTGGGAGCGCCTGGCAGCGGGGAAAGATTGCTACTCACTTGGAGGCAAATGCAGGAAGCAAGAGCGTTGCTAGCTCAAAGGCCTGGCTCCCCCCTGGTGGGCTCCAGGGTACACGAAGCACCCACCTGCTGGCTCCTGCACCCAGGACATGCCCCCCTCGAAGCAGGGCAACACATCAGGGACCACCCTGGAACAAGCCGGCAAAAGGGGTACAAGGACCCACTCTGGACACACTGCTGTTTCCTTCAGGGGATTCTTCCGGCCCTATTTTGTTTTCTCTCTGTGTCTTTCAGCTTGATTTTAACCCCATCTATTTTTGACGGCTAAGGTGGCTTTTGAATTTGCCAGCTGCCTGGGCAGAGGGGTGGCGTCAACTTTGTAGGCAAGAACAATGCCAAGTGTTTGGCTCCCCTTCAAGCCTGGCTCCCCCTTTCTGGCTGGCTCCAGTTGCAACTGCTGGCCCTTCCCACCAAGAGCCCTCAGCAACTGAGGCCCAAGAGCACCAAGCTCACAGCAGGAGGCTGGCAGTTTTGCTACCAATTGAAAGATTTGCTTCCTGCCATTTCTCTGGCCGACTAAAATTCCCAGTCAAAATGGCTGTGCAGCCCCCTGCAGTGAAGTCCATCTTGGGGAATGGCCCTACTGAAGAAGTCGGGGGAAGGCTCTCCGCACGCTTAAGTGTTGCACCGAAGATGCAGAATGAGACTATTCAAGGGGGCATTCCTGTAAGGGGGATGGGTCAAGAGGAGGACGGGCGTGTCCGTCCATCTGTACCAGGGTCTGGCAGCAGCTCTGAGACTAACCAAATGCAGCAGCTGTGAAGGGGAAACTCCACAGGTGGGGGCGGGCTCTGCTGAAGAGCTGCAGACCACAGTTGTGCTCCTTGCAATGATTCTTCTATTCTGCTGGCCCTGTGTTCTAAATCCCAACACCCAACTGCTTTCTTCAGGCACTGGTCACTTTGACACTATTTCATTGCACTGGCTGCTGCATGTCTTGTAGTTTCTATATTGCATTATTTTTTTTAATTTTTTGTTATCTGCCATCAGTTGTAAATAGATGAAACAAACTCCCTAGTCCCAGAGGGAGTTAAGCGCTAGCTCTTTATGCCTTCCAGAGAGTAGAAACAAAGGCCCTGGGTGCTTTGGAGACAAGCTAGTGAGCCACAGACAGCCTCATGGTTTAAAAAGTGGTGCTGCATTATTTTGACAGTCGTGGATTTTCTTTGCTATGCTGTGCTTAATATTTTAAACTTGCCTTTTTTTACTGTAAGGCCCTGCATCTGTGCTTAGAACACAAGCCAAGATATAAACCTGTTAAAGAAACAACAGTTCTAACGGTGACCAAAAGAAAAAAAGACTTATAATTTTTTCCCTTCTGAATATTCAAAAGAAAGAAAGAAAAAGGGCAGCTGTTAAAATAGAAAGGCATGGACTGATCGTTTTCAGGGCCCCTTGCTGCAAGGCACAGGGCTGACTTCCCCAAAGCTGCCCCTCTGAGGAACTGTGCTCAAAGGAACCATCACAGGGGGAAGTTTAGACCGTCATGGGACAGGCAGTAGGGAGCGCTCACCCAAAAGCACTCAAACAGCCAGCAAGGTCCCACTCCTTAATTACTGGCTTGTTGTTGAAGATGTAGTGCCTGCTTCACAGCAAGGTCACACTTCAGTGCAACTGCTTGGGTGAACAGGCCCAGAGGCGGGCCTGGTCTTGAAGTGTGGTGGAGGATCCCTCCGCATCCACCATAAAGAAGGTCCGGCATTCCCTTTAGTAGAGATGTGGAACAGACAGAGACAGACACAGACTTCAGTTCACTCCTGTACTTTTAAGTTGTAGAGCTTACAGAGTCGATCAGAGCAGTGCTGATAACTGATGACTGAACAGGCATCACACAAAGGACAGGTGGTTATTCTAACCCATATTTGCTACCTGTGGTCCTATTTGCCTCCGAGAGGCCTGGTCCAAAAGGAGAGCCCTGTCCCCCCATGGCGAGAGCAGGAATGGAAGAGAAGGGCGGAAGCAGCAAGCGGGCCCTAGAGGGGCATCAGCGGCAGCAGGCTTCCCACCACCAGCCACGCGCACCCACAGCAGCTCCTCTGGGGTGGGCCTCATCCACCCCGCCCCCATCCCCGGGCTGCAGGGGCCTCCTGTCCCGGAACCCACCCCAGATGAGGCCATGGTCCCTTTCCCAGCAGCAGCAAGAGCAGCCCCAGCCTGGGGAAGGAGGTGCCTGTGTGTCAGTGGGCGGCCTCTCACTCCCCAGCCCCGGGGCTGGGCTGAATCAAGCCGTAGGCCACGGCCTGGGCCAGGCACTCCTTGGCCAGCGGGGCCACCTGGGGCTTCTCCTTCTCCAGCCCGGCCAGGACAGAGAGGATCTCCAGCATCTCGCTCTCCACCAGCTTCTCCGCCAGCTCCTTCTCCGCCAGGACCATGTTCCTCACCACCACCATGCCGCGGTGTTGCAGCTCCGTGCTTGAGCTCAGCAGCAGGGCCTGCAGGATCTCCAGCCAATGGGTCGTCTGGGGAGGGGAAAGAGAAGCCGCTGGGGAATGTCCAGCTAAGCTAGGCTCCCCTCTCCAGCACCAGTCTTGCAGCCGTCCCTGCCCGCCCCCCGGCCGTGTGCAGGGCCCCACTCACCACTTGGGGGATGCGGGGGCAGATCTGGGGCAACAAGGAGGTGAGCACAGCCAGCGTCCCTGCCGCTGCCCTCTGGAGCCGCTCGTCTTCCTCCCCGCTGTACAGCACCACCAGCTTCAGCCGGTCGCTCCCTTCAGCCAGGAACAGCTCAGCCACCTGCATGGGAGTCAGTACTGGCTCACAGCTTCCCGTCCTGCACACACACACACCCGCCCCCTCGCTCAGCCGGCCGCTCGCCTACCTCCGGGCAGAGGGCCAGGTTGCACATGCACTCAGTGGCCGCCAGGCGGATCATCTCGTGCTCCTCCAACATGTAGCCCTCGATCATGGGCACCGCCTTCTCCTTCACAATCTTCTGCCTGCGGGGAGGACAGGGTCAGGCCGCTCCCTCGCCTGGGCCCGCCTGCCCCTCTCGGCCGGCCTCCTCACCTGAGCCGCTCGCTGGTGCCCGCCAGGTTGGTGAGGGCCATCAGCCCCTCGAAGTTCTCCAGGCCCGTGCGCTTCAAGTGCAGGAGGCCCACCAGTGGCCGCACCACTTCGTAGACCTGCAGGGGAGGAAGGGAGGGAGGGCTGAGCAGCCGGGCAGGGAGCCCACTCCCCACAAGACAAGTGGAGCAAGCGTGGGCCCCCAAAGACCCTGCCCCCCCACACACACACACAGCCTGCAGCCCACACGGACCCTCTCGCCGGGGAAGGCCATCTCCGGGGCGGTGGTGATGGTAATCTTGGCGAGGGCCTGGGCTGCCCTGCTCTGCCCCACTTCGGTGCTGTCCAGGGCCAAAGGGATGAGAGCCTGCGAAGGGAGAAGCAAGAAGAGGCATCACTCCGGGCATACGAGGCGGCAGCAGCAGCAGCAGGGAGAAGGGCCGTGGCTTACCTTGCCCCCTCCGTGGGCTACCACGACCCCTCTGTCCTCTGGGTCCTCCACTAGGGCCAGGAACACCCTGAGGAGACACAGAAGAGACACGTGGAAGATGGATCCCTGCTGCCCGGCCCCCACCGTGTGCCTGGAAGATTCCTGTCCGTGCTTGTATTTGGCCCCTCCCCTCAAGGGCCCAGTGCAGCAGGTGGCAGAGGAGAACCCCCCGAGGTGCTTGCCTGGCCCCCCCCCCTTAGGAGAAAAAGAGGGTCCCCTCGCAGCTACCAGAGAGGTGGCATGCAAGGAGGACTTCAGCTACAGAGGATGTAAGGTCAGTGCATGGCAAGCACCAGAATGCTCTTCCGAGGAGAGGGGAGGGGACACTCCAGCCTGGCAGCAGAGGGGGGAAGAAAGGCTCCACCTCACCTGGACATGAGCTCTCGGCAGGAGGCACTCAGAGCAGGGCTCTCGTTCTTCACCATGCAGCTGAGAGCCGACACCACCCCCGCAGCCAGCAGCCTCCGCACGCGCCTCCACACAAACTCTGCCTTGTCCTGACGGTCACAGGCAACGGGGTCAGGGCCCACAGAGGTCAGCACTCCACCCTCCCTCAGCTGCCCAATAGCAGGCTCTGTGTCGGGGCCCCTCCGTGGCAGACACGCAAAGCCACGAACGGAGAAGGCGGCATTAGCGCTCCCCTGCCCGGAAGCCCCCCTCTCCACCCGCTGGCCGCCTCTCGTCACACCTTGGGGTGCTTCTCGGGGATGTGCTGTTTGGCATACTTGGCCAGCTCCACCATCTGGGGGTCCAGCTCTTGCTGGTCATAGCTGCTGGTGCAGTTCACCAGGGCAGATGACACCGCAAACATCACGCTCCTGTTTTCTGACTGCAGGGGTGGGGGAGGGAGGGAGAAGAGGGGATGAGCCTAGGAAGGCCAACTTGCAAGAACACCACTCCCACCCCACCCCACCATCAGCCACATCTGCCATTTTATTTTTGTACTTTTACGTGCATGGGTGTGGGTAGGTGTACAAGAACTTGGAAGTCATGGTGCCTCTGGTGACTGAGGAGAAGAACCCAGGAGAAGCCATGTTGGATCAGGCCAATGGCCCATCCAGTCCACCCCAGTGTCACACAGGGGAAGTGGCTGAATGAAGCCCCCCCCCCCACGCCCTCCTGCCTGCCAGTGTTCCTCCGAGGCCTCCATCCAAGTACTTGCCAGCATCGACCCTGTTTGGCTTCCGAGATCTGACAAGACTGGGCTTGCAGCTGGGCTAGAATCCCGGGTTTCTCAGCCACTTCTGAGGCCTGAAGGGGGAGAGGCAGGAAGCCCTGCAGCCCCAAGCAGCACCCCACAGCCCCGCCCCCTGCAGCCATACCCTGGCCAGCTGGAAGAGGGCTTGCAGGGCCGCCTGGTCCTCCACCAGTTCTTCCTTCACATCTGCATCCAAGGTGAGATAGGCCAGGCCCTCCGCTGCCCAGTAGCGCGTCCCCGTGTCCATGGCCTCGTTGCAGAGCCACCTGGGAGACAAGAGCACAAAATGCGGGCCCCCCTCTCAGCTCACTGGTGCTGCCGAATGCGCTGATTCTTCTCTGCTGGATCCGCCACAGCAGCCCCGGGGGAGGGGGGGGGAGCACTCACTTGCAGCACCGCTTGGCCAGCTTCAACGTCGAGCCTTCCGCAAACTGCTTCATGCTGAAATCCGTGCCTCCCGCCGAGCCCAGCTTGCAGAGGCCCTGCAAAGAACAGCAGCTGCTGAGGCTGGGGAAGCCCCCCCTCAGCACCCCCCCTCCCGCCGGCTGCTGACTCCGCCCCCCTCAGCACCCCCCTCCCACCGGCTGCTGACTCCGCCCCCCTCACCACCAAGGCACGAATGCGAATGCTGTCACGCTCGCTGTGCTTGTAGATCTCTTTCAGCAGCGTCACGCCATTGGCGGTGATGAAGGAAGCGTGCTTCGCCTTGTCTGCTGCGTGGATCAGGGCCTCCACGGCCACCAGCTGGTCGGCCTCCCGTGAGGAGGCGCACAAGGACAGGATGCTGTCCATGATGCCGCTCAGCTCCAGCACCCGATTCCCTGCTTCAGAGGGGCCCTGCAGAAGGCACGACACCGCCCGGATAGCCTGGAGCTTCCCCGGCAGCTCTTCGTCCTGGAACCAGCCCCTGGAACGGAAAAGATGCATCCTTAATTAGCCTATTGTGACGGACAAGGACTCCAACTCTTTAGGCGAAGAAATTCACAATTCTGAAGCCCTTTGCAAAACAAAGGTGTGCAGCACAACTGACCCTTAGGCACCCCTCAGCAACCCAAGTCTTCACAACCCCACCTCCATTAACTAAGCAAACAGGAAAGGGAGAAAGGAGGAAGGGGTGGAAAGAAAGCAACTTTAACCTTAAATGCCTTCTCCAAGCTGCTGGCTGGCTTGGCTTAGAGAAGAGATTTAAAGAGACAAATGCCTTCTCCAAGCTGGCTGACGGGGGCTTCAAGAGCCACACAGTATGTGTGAAAGGGTCACATGTGGCTCGAGTTTGGGCACCCCTGAACTAAACTGACATCGCGTTATATTCAAAAGCTTGATTTAGGAAAAAATTACCAAGCAACTGAATGGCTGGCAACAGATCTGTCTAATTAAGGATGCAACCTAAAAAGAGGATACACATTCCAAAACATCCAGAGTAGAGGAGGGGAAATGAGTTGTAAAAAGGACTGCTGCTCCCAACTGCCTTCATCCTCCTCTTCCATTGGGAGCCTGACCATCAGCACCAGCACCACTGGCCCCAGAGTCTCCTACCTGACACAATTCTCACAGAGCAGGTGGAAATTCTCCCGCTCCACCTCACACTTCAGGTCCCCAAAGAGCTTGCTGAGCAGGACAGCAGCACTCATGTGGCTGTTCTCCGTCACCCGCAGGCTGCCAGGCACGTGGGTCACTGTGCCCCCCACCGCCAGGATCTCCCTGAGGCCTGTAAGGACAAGAGCTGGGTGAGCCCAGGAAGCACCCCACAGGTGGGGCAGCTGCACCATGCCCAAGTTCCTACCCTGGTCGATGACCCACAGGGTCAGGCTGTTGTTGGGCTCCTGCAGCGACTTCCGGGGCACCACCGTGATCAGCAAGTTGAGGATGCTGTCGCGGCCGTAGGAAGAGATGCTCTCCCGGGCCAGGGCTTCCAACAGCTGCTTGAGCAGCAACTTCAGCTCCTTGGAGGTTTCTGAAAGAAGAGTAATTGGGAGGGGCGGCAGCAGCTCAGTCCACAGTGCCCCAGGCTGCCATCGACGAAATAAACGGAGGCTGAGCACAACAGCTAGCATGGCTGAGACGGATAACCCAGAGGTTAGATTGTGTTCTTATTCCACTATGCAAAGCAGGCGACACTTCTGTCTGGTTTAAGAATGCAAAGATCAAGAATCTGGCCTAGAAAACCATCAGGGACTTTTGAAACCTTCATAGACTAGGAAGCAGCCCAGAACAGTCTATTTTTTCCAGACCATTAAAGAGCCCCCCGTTCTCAAGGAACAGGACCCCACTCATCCCAGAGGGAGTCCCCTTCCTGGCAACAGGGAAAGCTGGTTTTATGTCCCTCTTCTTCTTGACCTTAAAGAACCACAAAGCGGCTTACAACTTTCTTTCCTTTCCCCTCCCCAAAACAAGCACCTAATAAGGTAGGCAGGCTGAGAGAGTTTGAGAGCACTGTGGTTGGCCCCAGGTCTCCCAGAACGGTTTGTATGGAGAAGCAGGAAATCAAACGCAGCTCTCCAGATCAGAGTCCACCGTTTTAACAGCAACAAACACAGGCATCTCTGCTTCCATGTGCAAGAGAGCACTTACCAGACACCAAGGCTTCTTCCTTGCCGCGTACCTCCCTCTGCAGCCCCTCCTTCAGGGACTCAAACATGACGTGCAGCAGGCTGCAGGCAGCCAGCGAGATCTGTTCATCCTCCAGCTCCAGCACGGCAAATAAACGCCGAGGCCCCAGCGCAGTCAGGACGGCCACAGTCTGCAAAACAGGCCCCTGAGGTCTGAGATGCTGAGAAGGACCCTCTCTGTGCAAACCACTGCAGCAGCCCACTGATGCCTTCATGCTTACCCGAGAACGATGACCCCGGCAGAGGCCAGTAAGGGTACGCAGAGCTGCCAGGACCATGTCGAGCCGCTCCGTGTCCAGCAGCTGTAGAAGCAGATGCACCCCATCATTCTGGAAGATCTTCTCAGCGCCAGGTTCCTCTCGGGCCAACACTATCAGGTTCTGGGCTGCCTGGCCAAGGAGAGGTGCAAGCAGGGGGGGGGGGGGAGAATTGTTCAGTTTGACAAAAAAAACCCTCTCCCCAAGTTATAATCTCCCCACCTTATAGAATGCAACTCTTGCACAACAAGCACTGCTACAGATGTACTCAAATATGCAACAAAAAAATGGGCACTGCTCACTCACACTCCACCTCCCAGCATCTGCATCAGGCATGTTGTACAGTACCCGAACTGCAACTATGAATGCACAATATAAAATCTAAGCAAATGAGAAGATTCTGTAGACTATTCTACTTTTGTTACGTCTGGAAACAAGTGACCTCCCACCACATTGTCCAGCCACCGTTGGCCCTACAATCCTGCCCAGAATTTCCATGTGTCCATTTTGATTCTACAAGGCGCCTCTCCGAAAGCTGAGACAGAGGGGCCCCCAGCCATGACAACGTGCCCAGCCCCACTTGTCATCTCCGCCTGCAAGCTGAGCTCTACCTTCTGCTTCTTGTCTTGATCCTTTTCCTTGGGGTCCAGTAGGACCTGGAACATCTGCTCCACTTTCGAGTCTGTTGAGGCTGCAGCTCTCACCTGGAATGAAGGGAAGGCAGGGGCAGGTGAGTGGTGAGGTGAAGGGGTGTGCTCTGCGAGGAGAGGCCCAGGCGGCCCCCGCTGGCCCACCTTGTCGTGCATGCAGCTTCCCAGGTCGCGCAGGGCCTCCTGCAAGGCCCGGTTCTTGGGCTCCAAGGTGAGGCCCCGCTGAAGGTCGGAGAGGGCCTGGTCCAGGCGGCCCAGCTGCTGCAGGGCTTGGCTGCGACGGAAGAGGCCCTTGACGTCCCCTGGATCAGCCTCGATGGCTGCAGAGAGGGAGAGAGGGGTCAGCAGGGGAGAGAGGGGAGGCTGGCCTTTCTCCCCAGGGGAGCCCCAGCACAGCGGGCCTCACCCTCCTCCTCCCAAGGAGGAGAAGAAGAAGACTGCAGAGTTGTGCCCTGTCCTCTCTAAATCTCAGAGTGCCTCACAATCTCCTTTCCCTTCCTCCCCCGCAACAGACACCCTGGGAGGTTTCCTGTCTCAATCCCAGTGCTGCTTTCTCCGCACCTAGCACCCCTCTGCATATATCACCTAATCCAATCATGCCTGCTATTGTCATTTGCTTGCTAATGACATTTGACATCAGACATCACTCCACTTTCCAATATATAGGTCAGATGGACTTACATTCTAGCTGTATCTGAAGAAGAAGATATTGGATTTATATCCCTCCCTCCACTCCGAAGAGTCTCAGAGCGGCTCACAATCTCTTTTCCCTTCCTCCCCCACAACAGACACCCTGTGAGGTGGTGGGGCTGAGAGGGCTCTCACAGCAGCTGCCCTTTCATGGACAGAGTCTCAGAGCGGCCACAGTCTCCTTCCCCTTCCTCCCCCACAACAGACACCCTGTGAGGTGGGTGGGGCTGAGAGGGCTCTCACAGCAGCTGCCCTTTCACGGACAGAGACTCAGAGCGGCCACAGTCTCCTTCCCCTTCCTCCCCCAGAACAGACTCCCTGTGAGGTGGGTGGGGCTGAGAGGGCTGTAAAAGCAGCTGCCCTTTCAAGGACAGAGTCTCACAGTGGCTTACAATCTCCTTTCCCTTCCTCCCCCACACAGACACCCTGTGAGGTGGGTGGGGCTGAGAGGGCTCTCCCAGGAGGTCCGCTTCCAAGGACAGAGTCTCAGAGCGGCCACAGTCTCCTCCCCCAGAACAGACACCCTGTGAGGTGGGTGGGGCTGAGAGGGCTCTCCCAGGAGCTGCCCTTTCAAGGACAGGGTCTCAGAGCGGCCACAGTCTCCTCCCCCAGAACAGACTCCCTGTGGGGTGGGTGGGGCTGAGAGCTGCCCTTCCAAGGACGAGTCCTGCGGGCGCTGTGGCTGACCCCGGGCTATTCCACCTGGTGCTCCCCCGGCCGTACCTTTGGAGGCGTCCCGCTCTGCCTGCGCGAAGTCCCCCTGGGGAGAGAGAGAGGGGGGGGTGAGTGGGGGCGTGGCCTCCTCCCGCCCCTCCCACCGCGGTCCCGGGGGCGGGGCTGGCGGACGGACCCGCTTGAGGTGGCAGGCGGCGCGGTTGCGGTGGAGGGCGGCCCGCTGGGGCTGGGGCGGGCGGAGGCGGAGGGCGCGGGCGTAGGCCTCCAGCGCCTCCTCGTAGCGGCCCGCCTGGAAGTGCTCGTTGCCCTCCTGCCGCAGAGCCGAGGCCGCTCCCTCCTTCGGCTCTTCCTCGCCCAAGGCCGCCATCGCGCTCCGGAAGGCCCGCCCCTCACTCCGCAGCCGCTTCCGGGAGGCCTGGCGTCACGCGGCCCCGCCCCTCGCCCGGGCTGCCAGTCATCGGGGTCACGTGGTGGGGCCCTAGGAGCAGTTTCTATGGGGGGGGGGCAGCCAGTTTGGCCCAAACGCTTCTCTGCTTCTCAAGTGAAGCAGCAGCCCCCCCACACACACACACACTTGTCTAACTCAGTCAACCCGGGGGGGGGGGATCCAGCCCCAGGAGGCTGCTTCTTCCACCACCCCCCCAGGCTTCCCAATCCCCAGGTCCCAGCGGGAGATCCCCGGTCTTAGACTTCCCCCTCTCCCAGCCAGCTGGCCCGCAGGAGAAGCCCTGCCCCCACAGCCATTACGCACCTCCATGAACGATTCCCATAGGGAATGATGGGGAATTGATCCGCGGGTATTGGGGGCTCTGGGGGGGCTGTTTTTTGAGGTAGAGGTGCCAAATTTTCAGTATAGCATCTAGTGCCTCTCCCCAAAATACCTCCTAAGTTTCAAAAGGATTGGACCAGGGGGTCCAATTCTATGAGCCCCTAAAGAAGGTGCCCCTATCTTTCATTAGGGGATAGGAGCCAGTTTGGTGTAGGAGAGCCAGTTTGGTGTAGTGGTTAAGTGTGCGGACTCTTATCTGGGAGAACCGGGTTTGATTCCCCACTCCTCCGCTTGCACCTGCTGGAATGGCCTTGGGTCAGCCATAGCTCTGGCAGAGGTTGTCCTTGAAAGGGCAGCTGCTGTGAGAGCCCTCTCAGCCCCATCCACCTCACAGGGTGTCTGTTGTGGGGGAGGAAGGGAAAGGAGATTGTGAGCCGCTCTGAGACTCTTTGGAGTGGAGGGCGGGATATAAATCCAGTATCTTCTTCAATTATTTTCTATGGAAGGAAGGCATTTTAAAAGGTGTGCTGTCCCTTTAAATGTGATGGCCAGAACTCCCCTGGAGTTCAATAATGCTTGTCACACCCTTGCCCCTGGCTCCTCCCCCAATGTCTCCTGGCTCCACCCCCAAAGTCCCCAGATATTTCTTGAATTGGACTTGGCAACCCTATCCCCCCCCCCAATTCAAAGCCCCTCCAGCAGCAATGCTGCTCTTGGCCAGAGTGGTGGCGGCAAGCGGCAGTGAGCAAAGGGGGCAGGTTGGAGGCCCCCCAATGGAGGGGATTCAATGGAGTGGCCTGCCCGCCCCACTGTAGCTGAGGGCTTGGCATGACCTAGCAGGAGCAGCTTCCACCCCTCCCTCCCAGCTGCTTCAACTGGAGCAAGGGCTGCCAATCCCCAGGTGGGCAAAAAAGTCAAAGCTCCATAACCCACCGTGAAAAGCAGCTTCTATTATTAAATTCTACAAGGTCAACAACAATAAACACAAATTCCACCATCATAAATTACAAAACAAGCATAACTTTTAGTCCTTAATAGAAAAGGAAGCAAGGTCGTACGACCTTGTCCTTGGAAACTTGGATTATTGGCTGCATCTTTGGACAGACATTAAACATCTGGAGCCCGCCTTTGGCGGGGGAGGGCGGGATATAAAAATAAATTTATTATTCTTATTATTATTATTACTACACCAGGATTGCATGGAACGAGATGGGAAGTTTTACCATAGGATGAAAAGACAGACTCTCGGAGCTATTGCTTCCTTTTCTATTAAGGACTAAAAGTTATGGTTGCTTTGTAATTTATGATGGTGGAATTTGTGTTTATTTTTGTTGACCTTGTATAATTTAATAATAGAAGCTGCTTTTCACGGTGGGTTATGTACCTTTGATTTTTTTGTCCTTTTGCCGTGTTACTCTGTGTGTGTTGTGTAATCCCCAGGTGGGGGCAGGGGATCCCCCGGTTTGGAGGCGCTCCCCCTCCCCGCTTCAGGGTCATCAGAAAGCAGGGGGGAGGGAAATGTCTCCAGGGCACTCCATCATTCCCCAAAAGGTGCCCCTACCCGTCATTATTCCCAATGGAGGGAAGGCATTTAAAAGGTGTGTGGTCCCTTTCAATGTGAGGGCCAGAGCGTCCTTTGGAGCTGAATTATGCTTGTCACCAGGCTCCACCCCCAAAGTCTCCAGATGTTTCTTCAGTTGGACTTGGCAACCCTGTACTGGAGCCAGGACACTGCCCAGGCTGTCCAAGAAATACCAAATTCATGCAGCCTCGTAGTTGTTGGCGGGTGGGTGTGACCCACCCAGAGTCCTCCAGACCCATTCCACCCCCATGCTCTAGGTTGCCATCAGTATGCCTGACATTTCGTTGTGCTGCGCTCCACTGGCTGAAGGTGAGGGTGGTGCCAAGACATCCTGTTTTCCTTCATACCACCGCCTTGACAGGGCCAGAGCAGGTTGTTCCTCCTGCCCACCCACACCCAGCACCAGCCACTGGCCCCTTGCCAGCACCCCAGCAGCTTGGCAACTTCTCCCCCAGTTTGGCGTAGTGGTTAAGTGTGCGGACTCTTATCTGGGAGAACCGGGTTTGATTCCCCCCTCCTCCACTTGCAGCTCCTGGAATGGCCTTGGGTCAGCCAGAACTCTCTTATCTGGGAGAACCGGGTTTGATTCCCCCTCCTCCACTTGCAGCTGCTGGAATGGCTTTGGGTCAGTCATAGCTCTGGCAGAGGTTGTCCTTGAAAGGGCAGCTTCCGTTAAACTCTCTCAGCCCCACCCACCTCACAGGGTGTCTGTTGTGGGGAGGAGGATAAAGGAGATTGTGACCGCTCTGAGATTCAGAGTGGAAGGCAGGATATAAAGGCAATCTCTTCTTCTTCCTTAAGAACTGCTGCACTCAATCATGGCTGCCCACAAAGGTGGAGCACCAGCTCGCTGCCATAAGTAGAGGAGTCTCTTTCCTTCCACGCCCCTGTGCCCGCTGGCCCAGCAACAGCCTCCATTTCTGCCCCCAGGGGCTCCTGCTGCTTCCAGCTCCTGCCTGGGCCCCCTCAGGGCATCCAACCCAACCCCACAAACAGCCAACCAGAAAGAGGCACACGTGTGCCTCCAGACACCTGCCGCCCACCCTCCCTCTCCGCCCATACCCCTGGCATTTCCTGGCACCCCTGGCAGCAAGAAGCCAGTCGGGCGCCCGCAGGTGGCACAGCACCGTTTGGGGGGCTCCAGGGGCCTGGCTGGGGGATGCTGGTCCCTCCAGAGGCCTTTGGGGTGGGCGCAGGAGGGCAGGCAGCCTGCCTACCTGGCAGGAGGGATCTGAACATGGAAGCCATGCAGGCTCTAGATGTGGGTCCTGCTTCCTGGGAATTGGGGAATGGAGTGAAAAAGCAGGCAGGGGGGAGCTGTGAGGCGGCGACTGTGGCTTTCCCTCCCATCCCATCCCCCAGCCGGGCACAGCCAGAGAGACCTTGTGGGGTCGTCGCCCGGGATCCCTTGGACCGCATAAAAGAAGGAGATGGTGCCCGTAGCTCGTGATTCCCTGTATTCTGGAAAGGAGCAACTTCTCACCCGGGTCAGCAAGAGCCACAAGCTTTTTCCTGAGAACCTCTTTCGTTTCTATCCAGTGACGGCGGCAACATCCTCCTTTCCTCGCTCAGGTGGGCAGCCGACCACAAGAAGAGACCGCAGGAGTCCTTCCCTGGGAGGACGGCAGCACAGACCTCCCGCCGCCCCAACCCCTTGGGCAGGCTGGCAGAGCATCCGGGCCAGCCCCACCACCCAGCCCGGCCTTGGAAGTCCAGGGTCCACGAAAGAACAAGTAACAGGCTGCCCCCTTCCAGTCCCCCTGCTGGCAGCTGCTGCAGTGCGCCGAGCCCCAGCAAAGCGTGAGCGTCCTTGGCGGTCCTGTTCTTGCCAGGGGTGGCGGCTCAGCACGTTCCAGCTGCTCCCGGAGGGGCCTTATCCCAGGCGAAGGCGGAAGGTGGCGATCTCCATGGGGTCCAGGTGGACGACTGTGCTGTTAGCGGAAGCCGGGGCCAGCGGGTACATCAAGGTCAAGGAGGAGGGCTGCAGAGAGGCCACCTCGAGGCCCTGGAAGAGGCTCCCTAGAGGCAGCTGGGGCGAGGGAAGGAGAAGAGGCGGGGGGTCAAAGCTTCTCCTGGGGCAGTGCCCTCCCCTCCGCTGGGCTCCCCCACGTACCGTGCCCTGGGTGGTGGTGCAATTGAAGCCCAGGCTCCTGGCCTCCAGGCCGCAGTCAAAGCCCTTGCGGTGCAGGATCAGAGCCATCTCCGTGGAGGGCAGCGAATCGTCCTGCGGAGAAGCCCACAAGGCGGCCAAGTGAGGCAAGGCACCCAGCAGGAGAGGGCAGCGCTGCGGGATGCCCCCCCAGTACCCACCTCCCCTTGCAGCGTGCGCAGGTTGAGAAGGTGGAAGTCACAGGGCAGAGTGGCCGAGAAGGGCTGGAAGGAGCGCAGGGCCGGAGGAGGCGGCAGCTTCTCCTGGGCGACAGGCAGCACCATCACCTCGCTGTTGAGGTGCAGGGAAGTCATGTGGCTGAGCAGAGACGGGAAGCTCACCGGCCGGCTGGCCTGGGCCTGCGGCAGGGAGGAGGCAGAGAGGAGTGGGCGCAGGCTCCTCCGCAGGGCGGGTCACACGCAGGGGATCGAGGGAGGCCCCCTGAGCTACTACCTGGGCTAGCACAGACACAGGGCAGGGCCCAGCTACGTCACCACCGGCTAATGCATAAGACGGGGCAGGCTTTACCTGTTGGCCATCGGCCCTGCTGCTGGAATAGACCCAGTCTCTAACCATGGAGGCCAGTTTGGAAAGGAAGCCGGAGCTCTGGGCGGGCATGGAAAGGGGTCAAGGAGAACAGCCACGTTAGGAGAGGGAAACAGCTCAGGGCCAGCCCAGCCCTGCCTCCACTCCACGAGTGGCAAGGGGGGAGGACCGGGGGCCCCCCAGGGCAAGGGCCAGCAATGTCCCATGCACAGAGCGCCCGGGGGGGGGGGGGCTTTTTGCTTTGCACACACAGCCAGAGTGTTTGGCTGAGGCTCCACCTTCCCAGTCCCCAGCCAGCATTTTGCCCACCAACCCCCTCACTTTGTGGTTTAGTCCTGTTTACTTTATTTCCACCCCACTGTTCTCCCCCCGCCCCCAAAGTGGCTTCCCTCCCCTTCGGCCTCACAACCACCCTGTGAGGGAGGTCAGGCCCTGAGGGGGGGTTCAGCCCTGGGTCTCCCGCTCCCCCCACACACACCACACTGGCCTGAGCCCACTGACACACTCCCCCTTGGAAAAGGGCATTTTCTTTCCCAGCTTCCCCACCGCCCTGCTCAGTGCCTCTTTCTGATGTTTAACATATTAATTGTCACCTTGAGACAAGCTGCGTGTTTGTCCTTGGGAGGCTGCCCCCCCCCCTTGCTTGCTTCCCCCGTCCCTTTGTGGCAGGTGACAGACAGGGCCTCCCTCCCCCCCTTCCCCCAGCCAGCTAAGGAGTGTGTTTGTGGGGAGGTGTACGTTGCTCTCCCCATCTTCCCCCCACTGGCTTGTCCTCAGTGCAGCCGTCCAGTGGCTGGATTAAGCCCCCCCTTCTTCCACCCTCCCCCTTTGCTGGCCTCAGGAGATCCCGTGGAAAGCGTTTTTGGCTTCCGTGTGTTTAACCTGACAGCTCAGCCGCCATAATGCGGGTGAGTGGGGGGAAGAGGAGGTTGGAAGAGACAGAAAACAAGACCTGTGGCAACGCAGGGTGAGAAGATCACAACCCAACTGAAGGCTTGGAGTCCCTCATCTGGGGCGTGTGATGGAGCAGCTGCTGCCGCCATGAGAAAGGAACCCCGGCTCTGGGACCTGTAACCCCTAGCCGAAAGCTTCCCCACATCCTGTGGGTCAGGGTCACCTCCCACAGTGGCAGCGTGGCACTTTCGAGAACCTCAGAGGAGGGAGGGCCACAGCTTGGCCACCTCAGTGGTGGCTCTTCCTACCGTCTCAGCAGGGCTGCGCCCCTCCAGGAGGAGGCGGAAGCGGTGGCAGGTGCGCTTGTTGTCCTTCAAGCCCTGCCCAAGGCCCCGGTTGTCATCTTGCATGAGGCGCCGGTCCAGAATCACCTCCAGCTGGCCTGCAAAGCGTGGAGAAACAGGGAGGATCAGACAGACAGAAGCAGAAGGCCTTCCAACTGCCTCCCCCCCCCCCCAATGCAGAATCTGTTGGTGAAGCCTAGGGGTAGAGAAATGCCTTCCACCCTACACTCTGTCCATGTTCAGGAGCCTGGGAAGGAAAAAACGAGATGTGTCATCGCTCTCCCAGTACTCCCCGCTTCAGTGCTTGGCCATGCAAATGGCTCTTGCTGGAGCAGAAGGGAAGGTTTCCCAGCTAACACTTCAGCTCTGAAGTCACACCTGGGACAGCTGGATGGGGAGGCTGCCTTTCTTCCTTTTGGGTCAGGACGAGTGGGAAGAGCACACATTCCCTGGATGCAAGGAAGGAGCTCTCCTCCTACTGCCTGATTGTTTTGGCTCAAGCCATGAGGCTCTGAGGCTCTACAACCAGTCTCTGTCTCCCCCCCCACCCATAAGGGACCAATGGGAAGAAACCTCCGCCTGAGAAAACAGGGTGAGGCGCTTAACTGCAACTGCTGTTCATCACATTCGACCTGCACAGTCATAATGTGTGTGGCTGCGTCAGAAGACGGATGAGGAATGAAGGGAAGATTTTAAAAGCTGCCACTTGAAGAATTACTAGCCTGTCCTCATTCAACACGGGCTAAGCTTATTAGACGCCTCATCCTGTTGATTGCATTGACTTGCGCTGCGTAATCAGCTTTGAGTTGGGAACAGGTGGACTCCAAACACGGTTCATGAATCCTTGTTCATAGGGGAAGAGCCCTCTGCTTCACCACAGCTGCTTCCAGACCTTCCCTGCATGCCCCGATCACTGGGTGCTTCCCTGGGCACCAGCCCCAAAGCCCCAGATGGAGAGCGCCAGCCCCCCCCCTGCTCCCCTCACCGCTGCTGAGGCTGGAGGCCCCCAAGGCCTGGGCGGTGTGGAGGGTCAGGCGGCTCTGTCTGTCCTGGATGTAGGCCATGACTGGCATGGGGTAGAAGTTGGCCTGCAGCGGGAGCTTCTTCAGGTACTGCCGGGGCTGAATCTGCCAGCAAAGAAGGAGACGTCCAGCCCTGGCCAAGCACAGGAAGGGGGTTCCTGCTCCCTCCCCCCCTGCCCTCCATGTACCTGGAAGCCGTTCAAGTCGGTGAAGAAAGCCCCCTTGCTCTCGATGTCGGTGCTGAAACGCATCGCCAGCTCCTTGTTGACGTGGTCACGGATGTCCACCAGGCAGGAAATCTCCAGGGAAAGCCCATCGACCCCTGGGGCCACAGAAGGCAAGCGTGGCAGGGAGGACGGGTCTCCTCTCCACTCCGCTCCCCACCCGCCAGCCCCTTCTCCTCAACACTCCCCCATGCAGCGCCCCTCCTCAGCCTCCCACCTGGCAGGTTGTAGAGCCGCACCACCTCCTGGACGTGCTGGTAGTAGACGGCCACCTCTGAGAAGAAGGGGCCCTCCGTCACCCGGACCACGGGAGGGTCCTTGGGCATGTAGGGCTGCAAGGAAGACGGGCCAGGGCAGGTGAGTGGAGCCACCAACAGCCCCCTCTCACACGCACACACTCTAGTCAAGGGGGTCTTCAAAAATGGCTGCAAATACTCAAAAACATGCCCTTTACAAACAAGCCAATACAAAATGTTAAGAGCTATCTGTGAAATCCCACAAAGGAAAACAACGACGGCTGCAACTTTGGCTCACAACCAAATCGTACAGGGATACTGGGAACTTGGGCAGAGCACAAGAGGGAAGGGCTGCATCGGGGCTGAGTTCTCAGGGCCCCTCCTTACACACCCAGGAAAATGCTGTTTGCCAGTTTGGGGTCATGAAGGAATTTCCCCCTGGTCAGTTGGGCCAGGGATCCTGGAGGCCCCCCCCAAAACTTATGGGCAGGAAGCAGGGGTCACTGGGGGGGGTGTAGGGTGGGAGGACATACTTGTGAATTTTGTGCATTTCACTGGTATCTTCCAGCTCTATGATTCTAACTATCTGCCCTCCAAAGCCCCATCAGAACAATCAGAATCTTCCAGATGCTTCCATGCAGGAGAATGAGAAATCCTACCAGTGTGCAGAAGGGAGGCCTCCCTCCCATCGTTTGAGGGCACATTAACCGCCTCATCGACAGGCGTTCTTTCCCAAGAAGGGCGTTTGTATGAGCCAGATTTACAAAACCAGAGCAGCCCCGGCAGTCAAAGCAACCTCAGAAGGTCCACAGCACGGCATTGTGTTGAACCCAGAATCTCCCCACAACAAAGACACGGCATCGCGGTGCGGATGGGCAGTCGCATGGGGGACTCAAGAAGGCCAAGTCAGCAGCGAAAATTATGAGACGAGCACTTTGCCCGGGGGGGGGGGGGAGATGCCTTGGCACACACGTGATGGCATCTGGAGGGGGGGGAGGTTGGCCACTGTGTGACACTTTAAAGTGCTGACTAGAGGGGCCGCTGGCCTGATCCCACAGGGCTTCTCTTGTGTTCTTATGTAAGTCTCCAGCTTCTCCAGAAGTGACCCCTGGATCATGCGTGGGCTGGAGCAGCATTTGCAGCCCGAGGGAAAGGAGGTGGGTGGATCTCTGCTGCGGGAAGCAGGGAACAACCAGGCCTGCCCCAAGGTGAGGATCCTCTTCCTCCCCATCCCCTGCCCAGCCCAGCCCCTGCCCAGACCTTGGCCTCTCCATCCGGCAGGAAGAGGTAGGCCCCGCTTTTGTCCTTGGTGCTCCGGGTCCCGTAGATGAGGAACTGGCTCTGCAGCCTCCGCGCTTGCTGCTCCCCGACCTGATGCACGCTCTGCCAAGGGGCAGGAAGACCCCCGATCAGCATCAGCAACTCCTCCCCCCTCCCCCCGCAACCAGCCCTCACCTTCCTTGGGGCACACGTACTTTGAGCAAGCCGCTGGGCCCCAAGAAGCAGGCCCGCATCTGCTGGTTCTCCAGGCAGTAGTCCTCGGGGGCCGCAGGGACAATGCGCACCGGGAAGGCCTCATGTTTGCGCACGGGGAGGTCACGGCCGTGCAGGTAGAGGCGCACGGAGGACCGGAGAGTGTTGTGGCTGTCAAAAGACTTGCTGACTTGCAGGACCGTAAGCCCCAGCGGCTGCAGTCGGATCATGATGGACGCCTGTCAAGCCAGAGCACAGACAGGGGAAGCCCAATGGGGGGTGGGGTGGGGGGCACCCACAATGGCCTCAAGTCCCTAGATGAGCATCAGGGCCCAGAAGCATGCTGGAAACGGCCGGCTGTGTTGGTTGGCATGTATCTGTGTGTGCGAAGGAAGGAGGGGCAGCCTCCCCCATCTCTCCCTCCAGCAGGGCCTCTCCTCTGCCCCCACCCCCCAGGCTGGCTGCACTCCCTACCTGGTAGACCTCAGGGGCCATGTCGGTGGCAGAAGCCCACCAGGCGCTGAGTTGCACGGCCAGAGGCTGCCCCTCTTCATTGGCGACGCGGATGCGAGGCGTGTTCACCAGGAGGGACACCACGCTCAGGCGCTCCTGCTCCAGGGGGTTAAACACAACCACAAACCTGCAAGTGGGTCATGTGGTTAGAAGAGCCGGGAGGCCCCGTCAAGCATCCCCAGAAGAAGCATCTTCTTCTAGCAGGAGCTCCTCTGCATATTAGGCCACGCCCCCGAGGTAGCCAATCCTCCTGGCGCTTACAGTAGGCCCTCTAAGCTCTTGGGGGATTGGCTACATCAGGGGGGCGTGGCCTAATATGCAGAGGAGCTCCTGCTAGAAAAGGAGCCCTGAGCATCCCCCCTCCCCTGCACCAGTGAGCTGAACCCCTCCGTGCTCTTCATGCCGCCCTCCAGCCTCCACTGCCAGCCGGGCCCAACTAGCAGGTCCCTCTATGGAGACCAAGGCGGGAGGAGAAGCAGCAGGGAGGGGAGAGATCTAGACCCCCTCCCCCACCCACTGCGGGCAGCCACACCGTCCCCCCCCCACCTGGGTGCGGCATCGAGCTTGAGGACCGTTTTCTCCGGCAAGGAGTCCTGGTTGAGGCGCGTCTCGTCCTGGGGAAGAGAAGGGACTCAGCAAGCACCGCCAGAGGCCAGCGCAGCCAGGGTCAAGCCTGGCACCCTTCTGGTGGGCACAGGGGGGGGCCGTGCTGGGGCTCACTGGGCCAAGGAAGGGCACTGCCAGGTCATAGTGGTAGGCCTCCTTATCACCCAGGACCAGGTAGTGTGCAGCATTGATGAGGACTCGCTTGAGGTTCATGAGGGAGTGGAGGAGCCTGCAGGGGGGAGAGAGAGAGAAGGAATTAGGCCCAGGCTGGGAGGCCAAACCCTCCCCCCAGGCCAAGGCTGGCACCCACCTGACACCATAGTCCACAACCACCGCCTCCTTGGCCGTGCCCGTGATGGCATCATGATGCTGGAAGAGGCCCAGGTTGCGTCGCGCATCGGTCAGCATGGCATAGTCTGACAGCGGGTACCTGCTGTCCATGCCCGCATGGCGGGCGTGGCTCACAGCCAGGCTGTACAGGATCTCGGCACTCCTGCCTCACAGGAAAGGACACCGTTGGCTCCCCCGACACCCCACAAGCAGCCTCCCCCCCCCACAGCCCTCCCCCCCTCACCTGAGGTGGGCCTCCAGCACCCGCCCCACGCTCTTGTAGAAGGGCCGCGAGGTGTAGTAGCCTGTCCAGTAGTGGTCCTCTCGGTCCGCGTAGGAGAAGAAATCCCCACTCAGCACGGGGAAGCCAGCGGGGCGCACGCCAGGCACGATGCCCACCCGCTTGTAAAGGGCATCGAAGTAATCCGAGAGAGTTCCAAACTGCGCCTGCGGGAGGGCAGAGGGCAGCGCCTCAGCAGACTCCCCGGATGGATCCCCCCTGGGCCGGGGGGAGCGGGAGGCGGAAGGAGGGACCGGAGCCCCCGGGGGAGAGCAGGGGCCACGGCTGCACCTGCACATGGAGGTCCGGGTGGGCGTTGAGGTAGTCAAAGAGGCGCTGGTAGTTCAAGAACTGGGCATCCCACTCCTGGGGCTTGTCGTAGCGGAAGTCGTCCCCGAGGGGCACCAGCAGCACTCGGCTGCGGTAGAGCTTGGACTTCTTGCGGTACTGGTCCAGCAGCAGCAGCGCCCTGGGAGGAGAAGAGCCATGGGGGGGGGGGGGGTTGAGGGCGGGAGGCCACACAGGAGGGAAAGGCTAGGACCTGGGAGGCCAGGTTCAGAGCAACACTCCCCGCCTAGCCTACCTCACAGGGTGGGTTCTGCAAGGCCAGAGAGAAGGGCGGCTCTAGAAGAAAAATGTCGGGTATGACCCCCTAGAGACCCTCAGCGGCAGAGCTCAGAGCAATGCCCGGACGAGCCCTTCCCCCGGGAGAAAAGCCCCCTGGAGCTGTGCCCTGCAGGAGGGAAGAGCGAGCTGCGCATGGGAGCCACTCACCGCTCCGCCACGTTGGCACTTGTGATGGCCTTGGGGGGCACTTTCCAGGGGCAGTTGATGCGGCCCCCCGGCAGACGCTTGAAGTCAAACTGGCAGCAGATCTTGGGGTCAGGGCCGCACGTGTGGGGCACATCGTAACTGTAGAAGGGCATCATGTGGCAGAGGATGTCTGTGCTGGAGTCTGTGTCTGAAGAAGACCCAGAAGGGCATGGTGCTCTGGAAGGGACTCCAAAAGAGCTCAAAGCCCCCCCTTTGCCCACCGCCCGCCTCTCGGGCATCTAACCGAGCAGAGTGAGCTGCAGCACCAGAGGAAACACTTGCAGGAAAGGCTTGCAGCTCAGGCCAGGGTCCCCCTCCAACCTGCCCTCAGGGGGAAACGATCCCTTTTCGGCCCAGAGCGGGCAGCAAAGCGGGGCCCACCCCTCCCCTCCCCTCTGCCTCACCCCAGCTTTGCCTCCACATGAACTCCAGGTTTTGGGTGGCCGCAAAGTGCTTCTTGATGGCGTAGTGGACCCGTTGGATGAGCATGCTGGTCAGGTTGGCACGGCGCAGCAGATACGGCATTGTGGAGCTGTGCCCAAAAGGATCCACTGCCCATCCGGAGCGTGGCATCACTCCTGCCCAGCAGAAAGAAGAGGCATCAGCGGCCCTGGGGCCTCTCAGCATTGCTCCAGCCTCGGAGTGGGTGTGAGGCCAGCCTGGCCTTCCCAGCTCCAAGCACCTCCACAGGCCAAAACATCTGACCAGAACCAAGGGATTGAAATTAAATCAAAAGAGTTTTTGCTAAACATGAGGAAGAACTTCCTGACAGTTGGAGCAGTTCCTCAGTGGGACAGGCTTCCTCCTCGGGAGGGGGTGGGCTCTCCTTCCTGAGAGTTTTAAGCAGAGGCTGGATGGCCCTCTGGCAGCAATGTGAACTTAGGCAGATGAGGGAGGGAGGGAGGGAGGGCAGGAAGGGCTGCATCAGTTCGTAGTTCCTGCTTGCACATCCAGGGAAATGCTGATTGACACTTCAGGGTCAGCCAGAAATGTTTCTCCAGGCCAGTTTAACCAAGGATCCTGGAGAGTTGTCATTTATTTATTTATTGCCATCTTCTGGGCATGAAACGGGTGTGTGTGGGTGTGTGTGTGGGGGGGAGGTATTGTGAATGTCTTGCACTGTGCAGGGGGGTGGACTAGATGGCCCTGGAGGCCCCTTCCATGACTCTCCCTGACCCAGCAGAGGAATCCAGATGGCTGCCTTTGAGGTCCCAAGAGACCTTCTGCTGCAACCTGATCTGAGCAGAGGCAACGCAGGATGCCTGCCAGTTTCCCAGCAGGACTCCTCTGCCTGCCTAATGACTCCGTCTTATCTTTCAGCAATCTACCCAGCTGGACCAGCCTGAAAATGTCAGATGTTTTCAGTTCCAGAAAAGTACAGCGTCATCGCAAGGTTTTATTGAAGCTGACATTCTGCAACAGGCCCCTATTCGTTTTTCACTCCCCTCCCAAGAGATCGGCTCTGCCTTAATGCTCAGCTGACAGACGCAACTCACAGCCCGTGGCCCTGAGCCAGCCGCGCCTGTGGGGCCAGCAGCAGCAGCACCAGCCACCGAAGAGGGTGGCCTCCCGGCTGCCGCAGTTTCCCACCGTTCCTGCGTAAGCCAGCTGGAGCCTCCTGATGAGGGAGACAAGGATGGCAGGAAGGCCCGCACTCAATACAGCAATCCGGCCACGCACCAATTGCCAAGTGTAATTAAAGCAACGATCTTGTTGGCTTCATCTCAAAAAGCCCACCTGAGAGTTTCTGGTTACAGCCCTCAGTCCCGCAGCTGCAGTCCTCAAACTGCTCACGCTTGAGTCTTCCCAGGTCACCTTCCAGCAGGTGAACCAGCCTTTATAACGCATGAGCAAACCGCCTGGTGTGGCAGTGCCTCCGATCTCCTCTGCCACAAGGAGGCAGCCAAAGCTCCGCCCCCCCCCCGCCAGCAGCACTGCAGGCCTTTGCAGGTGGCACAACCCAGCCCACAGACTCCGAGGGGGGGGGGGGTCAGCGGGGTCACGACTCCTCTCCCTCCAAGATTAAGTGGCCTGACACTCTCGCCTCCGTGGGGGAATCTTCCACTCAGTCAGTCTATCGGGGAATATAAGCCTGTGTCATCCCTCCGAGGACTCTGGGCAACTATCCTTGTCACCCCCGGACTACCTGCTCTGGGAAACGCCCCCCCAGGTGGTTTCCTCTCCTTCTTCCCTGTGGAGAGGACAACGGCTGGTCCAGCACCCCCATGGCGGGCTCTGTGCAGCCCCATGTCTCCTGAGAGGAGGCGTGGCCCAAGATCCCCCCGCAAGCTCCTGTCTGTGGCAGACCGGGGAGGGGGAGGGAGGGGTTGAACTCAAGAGTCTCCCCGTCCTTGTCTGAGCCTCTCCCCGCAGCACCACACTGCAGGGTTCCATGTGAAAGCCTCCAGCCACCACCGCCAAAGTGGGCCCTCAGCCAGCTGTGTGCCTTCAGTCCTTCCAGCCCTGCAAAGAGTGGGCCCCCCAAAGAGTGGGCCCCCCAATGGTCCACTCACCGAGGTTCTTCTCCAGCCACTGGTGCCCCTCAATGAGCTGGTCAATCATGGCAAAGTAGTGGGAATTGGCTTCATCGGGCATCACCCAGCCGCCGGTTGCCATCTCCAGCTGCCCGTTGCCCACCAGCCTGCCAGCGGGATCAGAGTCAAAGGTTGCAACCACGGCTGTGGCTTCAGCTGGCTGGCAGCACAAATTTCAGACCTGCCTCAGACACATCGCACATGCCTCCCCTCCTCACACCCACCATTCTCAGACTCGAAGGCCCTCAGATGTGAACAGGCTGGCAAGGCACGACGAGGCCTTTTCTTCCCTCCCTCCCTCCCGCACAGCCAAGCCAGCAACGGTTCACAGCCCAGGGAGACCACCCAGAGAAACAGCAGAGTCACCCTTAAGCTTCCTGCTGCAGCACAACAGACCTCAGAGGCCTCCATGGGCCTCCACATGGGCAGCAGGAGGACTCCTTCGTGCGGGAGCCTCTGCCCTCTGCGTGCGCACGCACACGTCTTCCTTTCACCAGAGCCAATCTCATCCTTCCGGGGGAACAGGAGGCATAGTGGATTTGCATAGGGCCCTCCGCGGAGAAGACGGACTCTGGTGCACAAACAGCCTGGGAAGTTCCCTAGAACTGAGCCAATGAAAAGGGCAAACAGGCTCTTCGGAGTCCAGTTCACAGACGGAAGCATTCCTGTCGCTGCAAATCCCTCTTGCATTACTCAGGACTAGCTGGATGGACACACAAGCCCCCCAAAAACACTGCCCAAGACTTCACCCCAACCCCGCCCCCCACGCCATCCCTTCACCTGCGGACGGCAGCCCGTTTCTGGGCACTGATGTTGTCCCACCACTTGGAAAAGAAGGAGATCTCGGACCAGATGAAGCGCCGCCTCGGGTCCTCCTGCAGCTTCACCACCATGCTGTTCAGGATGTGCTGCGTCTGGTCGAAGTAGTATTTGTCAAAGGTCTTGATCCAGCCTGGGGGGGGGGGGACACCAACAATGGAGCATTACAGCAGATGTCCCCCCACCATGTCTGCTGTGGCTCAGGCCTCAAGGGACCCGCGGGACCCTCTAGCTAGACTCACAGACAGGCTCGCCTTGTTTCTGGCGGCAGCCAAGTTGAGATTTCCTTTGGGACAGTGGGATGCTGCTTTTTACCGAACCAGGCCTGTGATGGGCTCAGCTGCAGAGCTCTCTGCCCCTTGTGCTGGGTGGCTGCTCCAAGACGCTTATTGGAGGAATCCTTGTTGAGGCTTTTGGCCTCCGAAACCACCTCGGTCCCCCTCCCTCGGCCTCTGCCCTGGGACGTCTCCCACTCGGGTTTCCCAAAATGGACACTGCCATGGCAGAAAGGACCTGCTCCCTGAAGGGGGCTGGGCACGGTTGAAAACCTTCAGTTCCGACTTTCTGCTCGGAGGAGGAGAAAGGCTGCTGCTGCCAAGAACAGGAGGCCGTTTGCATCCTCGTTGCTGGACAGCCAGCCCTTGTGGGGGCGGGGGGACCCTGCCTCTGAGTCGCCTCCCCCAGGCAGGCAGGCAGGCAGGCTTCATTTACTCCAGCTATAGGGAATGTGGGGAAGAGGGCCACCGAGCAGCCGCTCACTCACCTGGGTCGTTGTGGGAATGTGGCACCACAAAGACTTGCAGTGGCTCCGTGTCCCATTCATTGGGCTCATAGGTGATATCGAAGCCTTGTTTCCACACACCCCCATCCTGGTTGTCGTACGGGAGCAACGCGGCCACAGCCAGCATCTGGGGGGAGGAGGAATTGGTAGACTCACCGGAACAAGTACAAGCAGCTTCTAGGGAGGACTGGATGAACATATGGAGCAGAGGCCCATCGGTGGCTGTCAGTCAGAAGGGACAGGTGGAACGCTCTGTCTGGGGCACTGGTGCTCTGTCTTCTTGGTGCTTGGGGGGGGGGGGCTTCTGGAGTTCTGGCCCTGCTGGCGGACCTCCTGGTGGACCCTGGGGTCTGGCCACTGTGTGGCACAGAGTGTTGGACTGGTGGCAACACTGGCCTGATCCAGCATGGCTTCTCTTCGGTCCATGCCGGGCTTTTGGCCCCAGGTGGTGGCCCCTCCCCTCCCCTCCCCCCTCCTCCAGGGGCCTTTCGGCCTGCTCTCTCCCCCTCACCTGCAGGTCTGTCTGGGGGGCCTTGGGTCCCAGGCCAAACTGGCAGTCCTGGGAGGAGACGGCGTAGAAGCTGGGGCGGCTCTCCGGGGGCAGCATCCAGGAGCCGTTGGGCATGTGGAAGGGCAGGAGGACGGGCTGCCCCTCGGCGTTGGCGGTCAGCTCCAGCACAGAGTCCTTGATGTGGACGATGATTTCGTGGTTCTCTTCCAGCAGCTGCTCCAGCTGCTCGATGCGGTTCTGCAGCACGGAAATCTGGCTCTGGGGGGCGGGGAGGGGGGGAGGCTGGTGAGCCTTCCTCGCGGGGCTGGGGGTGCCCCGGCCTGCACAGCCACAGCCCCCCGTGGGAGCGCCCCACTCACCCGCGGGAAGTTGCCCCCGTCCTGGCGGCGCGCGGGGTCATGCTGGACGCGGTCGAGCATCAGGTAGAGGGAGAAGACGGCCACGCAGAAGATGGCCGCCCCGCACACCGTCACCTGCTTCTTCAGCTTCATCCTGCGGGCCGCATCTGCAGGGCCCGCAGCAGCAGCATCAGGCGCCCAGCCCCGACGCCAGCCTCCCGGGGAGGGCGGGCGGGGGATTCCGGCTCCCCTCCCCCAGCAGAAGGGGCCCTGGCAACCCCCCCCCCCAGGCCCAGCGCCGCCGGGACGCAGCAGCCCCAGACCGAGGAGCGCCCGCCGCCGCCCCCCCGGAGCCCAGCCGCCCTCACCTCGGCCGCCGCTGCCGCCACTGCGCGGGGGGAGCCGCCAAGCCCCGCCCCGGGCCGCCCTCTGAGCATGCACAGAGGGGGAGGTGCCTGCCGCAGCCCCGCCCCGCCCCGCCCTCCTCGGGGCCTCTAGTGCGGGATGGGGCCGGCCCGGCCCCGCGGAGGGGAGGGGAGGGGAGGGGAGGGGAGGAGGCTGTAGCGGGACGAGAGGGAGGGAGACCTCCCCCAGGAGCCAGACCAGGCTCTCCAGCTCACCATCACAACCTGCACCTCATTTATGTCCCCGGGCAGAACTTGCGCCACAAAACCCCCGGCTCCATGGCTTGCGGATGACGCTGTTCTGCAAAAACTTGGTGTTGAAGCAGGCAGCCCAATGATTTCAGCTCTGGGTTACCCCAACATCACCATCAAATCCCACAGCATGGCAGAAATCGTGGCTCCAAAGCTTGGTGGCAACACCACAGTCCATACACAGGGTTCCAGGACAGGGTTTCTCACGGACCCTTAGGATCATTGCATTGGATCGTCCCCTCTGGGCACCTGTCCTGGGGGAGACTCCCCGGCAAGCTCACCACCAAATCTCAAATCATGTCCATCGGCAGAGCTCACGCCACAGAAACCGGGGAACCACAGCTTCGTGGCAACACCATGCTGGGAAAACATGGACCCTTCGAATGTTGTTCCAAAGGATGAATTTTCAAGATTGTATGTGAGGTCACTTCAATCCACCATGTATTAACCGATTGCACCAGAGAACTTCTGACCCCAGCACCTTAGTGCCACCACGGTACAAAAGCAGGAGTATAAGCATGGATATATAGATCCTCATCCTTCACATCACATATCTCCCTTTGGCAGAAACATGGATCCTCGCGTATACATTGTAAGCCTGCTAGGAGGGGAAAGGGGAAAGTGGTCCCATGGCTGAGAGTGACTGTTGCACTTGGTTGCATTAGAAGGCAGGAGCCACTGGAAGAAACAAAGGTGAAGGCCCAAGGAGGCTGCAGAGACCAGCAGTGACACAGAAAGGAGGCGCCCTGAAGGATGCCCAGCAGGCAGCCAGCCCCTCGTGCCTTTAAGCGTGCAGGCTTTCCCTCCCTTAAGTGCTGAAGCCAAGGGGGGGGGGGGAGGGACCCGGTGTGATTCCCTGGAATGGGCCTGATTGGAGGTGCTCTGTCTTCTGCACCCAGGGAGGGGAAAGAACTGGGCTTGCCTCTGAGTCACCAGCAAGTGGGGGCCAATCGCAGCAGCCAGACCCCCCCCCCCTCCAGCTGCTTGGAGGGAAGGAATTAACTGGAGGGTCAAGCTCGCCTCCCCTCCCCCCTCCACATCTTGGCCTTGCTGGGTCTGCAGCCCTGGCAATCATCCCCCAAAGTCCCACCTCTCCTCCAGAGCTCTGAACCAATCCTTGCCATTTAGGCCATATGCAAATCTGAGTGTGTCAGCCAATCAGAGCCCAGGGAACTCCCCTGGATGGGCAGGGCTGAGCCAGCCTCAGTTTAAAAGGTGGGAGGACCATTTTCTCCCCCTCAGTCTGTCTGTCTGTCTGTGGGGGGGTGCTGTGCCTCTGGGGAGGCTCCTCCCTTAGCCAGGCTTTAGTTAGGGGTCGTTTTTTGGGGAGGGGGAGGTTGGCTGAGGAAAGGAAGCTTAATTTTTGTGAGACAAGCCAACCAACAAGCACTGGGACCAGCCCACCATTGCTCACAGGTGCGTGTGTGTGTGTGGGAAGGGGCTCTGTTGTGAGCGGAAAGAAAGAGCCACCCCCTGGAAACCTTCCTGGCCAGAGAAAAGGGGAAGGAAATCCCCCCCCCCCCAATACACACCTCACGTCCAGTCTTCCCTCTAAGCTTGGAGTCTTGCGATGAGCAGAAATTCTACTTTGTGAGCTACTACTAGCATTAAAGTTCTGAGCGACTGGATTTAAAGTTGTGAGCTCCTGCATAAATTAGTTTGCTCTGGGGCCATCCAACCTGAGCTAAGACAAAAATGTGTGAGCTGGAGGCTAAAACATTGTGAGCTAGCTCACACTGACTCAGCTTAGAGGAGACACTGCTCACATCCCCTGCTGAGAGCCAGGCTGGCTGTATGCAGCCTGTGGGAGCATTAAAGAGGGAGCCCAGCCACAGACCGGCAGGACCAGGCCAGCCTCTTCAGATGCACAGAGACAGACTTCCTCGAGCCAGACATATGGGAGGGGGGCGTTAGGTGCCAGGAAGGGCTAGGTAGAGTCGAGACGCATAAATAACAGAGCAATTAATATAGCTAAAATTGGTTTAAGGCAATTGGTAAGACCCATATATAACAGCAGATTAGCATACAGCATAATTTTAAAAAGTTTACAAACAGATGTGAGAACTGAATAATATTGGCATGTGTAGTGAGATAAGAAACCAATATCTCTGTTAAGCCCTGGGGGGGTTTCATTGTCCTGAATATTCTAATAACTTATGACTCAGTCATCTCCCTTTCTAGTCTGTTTTTGAAAGTTCTTTGCAGTAAAACAGCTACTCTGAGGTCCCCTACTGAACGTTCTGAAAGGCTGAGGCGTCCTCCTACAGGTTTCTCACTTTTGTGATTCTCGATGTCAGGTTTGTGTCCCTTTATCCTTTGGCTTAGGGGTTTGGCCTGTTTGCCCTATATAGAGAACTGAAGGGCATGGGACGGCATGTGCCCTGTTAGAATATGAGCAGCAGGACCTAACAATATCAACTGCACTGCATCTCAGGTTCATTCACTTGTTCATCTTCAGGGCAGAAGAAGAGAGATTTCTTTCTTATGCTTGGTGTCCTTAGAGTGAACTGGGACCCGAATGAGAAAGAGGCCTCACCCACACAGATGTGGGTCTGGCAGGCACACGTCTTTGGAAGTCCTTCCCAGCTTGTCAGGTAGTTCCTGCGCTGGCAGGGGGTTGGACTGGATGACCCTGCTGGCCCCTTCCCACTCTGAGATTAAATACAACAAAGCCCACCAAACAGCAGCTGCATTTGGGATATTTTTAAAAGGTACAGTCTTTATTTTGGTTGTCAGCTCCAGGGAACCTTGACCCCCCCAGAGTCAGAGAGGGAATGTTCTGGCCCCTCTAGAGAACAGCTGGCAGAACTGGAAGTCAGCCTTAGTGAGCGGCTGGAACAGCAAGGGCAAAGCATGGGCGCGAGGGACGGTGGCCATGGCGTGGGGCAAGGAGGCCCAAAGTCAGCAGCCGGGGAGAGGGGGGGCCCTTGGGGCTGGTGCCTTCATGGCAGCCTCTTCCTCAGGGCTACCAGTTCCTGGAGGAGAGCGCTGAATGTTGGTCGTTCAGGGGGGTGGGATTCCCAGCACCTCAACATGAGCTGGTACACCTCCTCTGGGCACTGATCGGGGGCACTCATCCGCTTTCCTACGAGAGAAGGAGCAACTAGATCATGGGATCTGGATGAAACCTGAGTCCTCACCCCACCCCCGCCTTCCACAAAATACTCTCATGGGACACAAAACTCAAGCGAAGTGTTCAGGGCAATGTTTTGACCCTGGGACTCTCCTTCCTGCCCGCCTTTGCTGCTCACCCTTCTCGACGGCCTCCCGGGCCTGCTGGTTGCTCATGGTAGAGTACGGTGTAGCCCCCAGGCTGAAGGCTTCCCAAAGCAGGATGCCAAAGCTCCACACGTCACTCTCCGAGGAGTACCGGCCTGGGCAGGGGGCGTGGAGAGACAAGAGAGAGGCTGGATTCCTGGACAGAAGGTGGCTAGGCCACACAGCGCTCACCTGCGCCCCCAGGGGGGAAAGGGCCACAGGGAGACCCACAGCCAAGCTAGGGGGTTTGGCCCTTAAGTGTCCTAGACAGCTCCCTGCCCCCTTGCCTGTCCTGCTGCAGAACACGTCTATTTGGGGGGAGAGGCATTGAGAGGGCTACCATAATTGAGGGCTTCTGGTGCTGTCCACTTCACAGGGATCTGCTTCATGCCCCCCGTGGAGGAGTAAACGCCGTCTTCTTCCTGCCGGGACATCCCGAAGTCGCTGATCTTGAGGGCGTTGTGCTCCGTCACCAGACAGTTCCGTGCTGCCAGGTCCCTAGGACGAATCAGAGACCCCAAGGGGTTACTCGCCTGGATGTGCAGGGAAGAGGTCCCGAACCGTGCAGTGGCAAGAAACACCTCCATCTCAGCTCCAGCTTGGTCCAGGACTAAACCCTGCTTGCTACCCCCACATCATCCGCCTGGTATATTCCCATTCACTCTGGGCGAATGGATGCAGCTATGCCATAAATTAACGATCTTTCCCTGCCGAAAGTTCACCTAGGAGCAGCTTTGCCCTTCTTCCTTGGAACAAGCCTCTGAGCCCAAGATGGCAGCCTGGCCAGGTATGGATGGCCTCTGGCACCACGTGTGGCCACTCACAGGGGAGCCCCACAAGGCTGCTGGTGGAGGGGGGGCTCACCGGTGGATGCAGCCCTTGCTAGCCAGGTACTCCATCCCTGCGGCAGCGTTCTGCATCATCCGGAGCAGCTCCTTCACGTTCAGCTGGGCCCCCTCGTTCCGCAGGAAGCTGAGGAAGTCCCCTCCTGTGGAGGAGAAGGGGGGGGACTGAGCGCCATCTTGGCAGAGCACGTCTGCCTTAGGGGCTGGGAGGAGGGGCATTGCTTCTGGACATGGAAGCAAGTGGGCCTATGATTTGTCCGTCAAGCCACCTGAGATGGCTTAGCTATAAAATATCACAGCCGCACCACACCAGGCCGAGGGAGTTCTTCATTACTACTGATCAGAGCTAACCCAAACTTGTCCCAGACTGACATTTCCCTAATACCTCACATGGATTAAATTCCATGTCTCTTACTACAGCTGCTAGAGGCAAGACAGATGGCAATTCTTTTCTGCTAAATAAAGACCGTACCTTTAGCATATTGTTAGTGACACAGAACGGGTGTCTTCCACATAAAATTCTTTCATATCTGGTTTCTTCTGCTGAAGCCAGGCATTGACACAACTCTTCATGTACGCTTCCTCTTTCCCCAGTCACTGAGCCTCACCCACTCCAGAGCTCCAGATCTGGACTTCCATTTGCCTACTTATCTGGCACTGAATGTCATTTAGCTCAGGATTTTTTCCCTTCTGCGTTATGAAATCAGTTACCATTTTGGCCATTCTTAACGTTTTGTCTGATATAATGGCTCATACAGTACAAAAGAGAACATGGATAAATTTAGGCAAAATCTTTTAATGGTGTTGTGGCCTTAAAAATATAAATTTCACACCTGACTGATGTGCCAAAGGAGCTTAAAAGGGGAAGAGTTTGGGCTGCATTCTTCAGGTATTAACAGCACAATCCAGAGAAGGGGGCTGGAAAGTCTTTTGGGAGCAGACGAGCCGCTACGTGGGCGCAGGAAGGGTTTGCACTGACGTACAACCGGCGCCACCACAGTGTGGGGGGAGTTACGTGGGTGGAGGGCCGCCCAAGCGCTGCTCCACCTGAGGGCAGCGGCGCCTGAGAGCTACGCCCAAGCGTGGGTGGAAGTGAGGCGGAGCGCAGCGTTCAGGCAGAGGAGGGGGTGGAGTTGGGGGCACAGCCAGGCTGAGGCAGCTTCCTGAGCAATTTGGCCCATGACACACCCCCCCCAGAGGCGCAACGTTATGCCTGCAAAAACAGCAGCATGTCCCATAGACACTCGTTGAAACCAAAAACAAAGGTCGCCTCTGCCACTGCGGAAGCTCGCAAACCCCTTAGGGAGTGGTGTGATTGCCTCACCAATCCCTTTGTGCCTTGGCCTGGCGAGCCCCCTCCCCAGCACCCAATCGCAGCCCCCCCTCCTAGAGATATTTCCGCTCTGCCTCGCACAACTTAGTTGTTAGGGAGAGGAGCGCATGGTGGGAAGTTCTACCGGTGAGCTCCCGGCAATACAGACTTAGATTGAGGGACAGGCAGGCACGTTGGTGACGGGTTTCGCACCGCGCAGTTGCTTTGACAGTATCTTTGACTTGCGAGGGGGAGAGAGAGGTCTCTCCCCTGGGGCTAACTGCTCTGGTTTCCAGGTCTCCACAGGTTCTGGGCTTCCGGAGGCTCTGCATGCGAGCGAGGACTGTCGCCCATGGCTGGGTAAGACCACTGTGCAGCCCCGCTATCCTCCCCTCCCCTTGCTCTTGGCTGCTTGGTGTGTGAGCGTCCCTGGCTCTTGAACCAGGCAGTTGGCTCCAGCAGGGGTATTTGCTGCTGCCTGCCCCCTTCCCTTGGTCTGCCCTCTGCCACATTCCCAACCCTTGGAAGGGCACCGGCGGGGGGGGGGGGTAGCAGCTGCCCCGATGCAGGGAGGTGGGTCAGAGATTGTCCCTTTAAGAGAGCGCCTGGCTGAAACGCAGCCTGCTCTTCCAGCCGCCACCCCTGCAGGTGCTCTTGATCTCTGTCTCCGTTCTGCAGGTGGGACTCCAACACAGAGGATTCCGCGTGTGCCACTCCACCGCCCCCCACTCCCTCAGCTGCTTCTGCCTGCCGCTCGGAACGGACCCCTGCCCATGGCGAGACTGCCCAGCGCGCACCAGGGAGACTGTTGCACCGTTCCAGAAAAATAAAGACTCTGTTGTCTCTCCTGCTGCACGTTCCTGAGGCAACCCCCCACCCTGTCAGTGGCCTCTCTGAGGGAGTGCCTGGGAGCGTGGGCAGACTTGGTTCCTGGGGGCGGGGAATGGGCTGTGAGCTGCCACGCTGCCCTCCGCATGGATGGATGGGGAGGGGTGGTGCCGCCCCTCAGCCTGCCCAGGCTGACAGCCTACCCGACCGCACAGGGCTGTTGTGCACTGGGCTCTTGGGGGGGCCGCTGAAGTGGATGCATGCCCAGCGGCTTGCACTCTGAGTTCTGCGGGCCCCAGGGGAGGTGTTCCTTGCCCATAGCAGGGGGCAGCAGCAGGGCAACCCCGGGGGGCGGGGCTCCAGGAGGTGTCTTTCGGACTTGATCTAGCCACTCCCAGACACACATTCCAGCCGCTGTCTAGGACAGGGAACTCCTGCACTTGGCACTTCCTGCTTGTCCGCGCCTGCCCCTGGGCGCCAGCCTGCCATTGGCAGAGTCTCTGACAGCGGGAGGAAGTGGGGGGGGATTGACGGCCTCTCAGGCGCGGGCTTTCCACCCCATCGCCCAGTCATGTGCAACGGGCTGGCCAATCCCGTGGTCCCGCGCGAGCCTGCAGTGGGCCAATGGCGTGCGCCTGGGCAGAATCACCATGGCGACGGGTTCTCTCTCACTCATCGGGCCGCTCTTCCCTCTGCAAGTGTAGCATAATGTCTCCCCTTTGGAAGCCAACGAGAGGCGCAAAGATCCACCCACGCCCGAGCGGCCGACCACCACGTCTGTCTGGATTGGGCTGTAATATACCTAAAGGAATATCTCACTGGCTTCCGACTACTTGGTAAACTTTTAAAGAAGCAACCTGGTGCTAATTTAGATTCTTCTACATTTAAAAAGCAATTTTGTTTTTTCAAAATCTACAATGTAGCTAGCTATTTCTCCGTGTCCAACACCAGCACTAGCAAACAGACTTTACTGTCTATATTTATCTCTATAATATGTTTGCATTGTTTTATACTTGGACAGCAAACAATTTGAACGCCAAGGCAAAGACTAAAACTGACAAGGGACATCCTAGCCTTGTTTCTCTTTGACCAGATTACTTATATTTGATGGAGGATGAGAAATACAGAATTCCCCAAAACACAAACGTTTCATCAGATATGAGGCTGCAACCCTGAGCCACCAGCAGTCTCTCTGGCCAAAGGTGGGACTCAGCAGCACCAGCAGACACTGGGAGAGAAACGTGGGCAAACACTGCTGCACCCCCCACACACACACACACAGTCCAGTGCGGAAAATCCTGAAGGCAAACAGGAGAGATGGGCTCAGTGCCCAGGAAGTGGCAGCTGGAGGCAGAGGCCAGGTTAGAGCCATGTCTGTTGCACTTGGGAGGAGTGCCTCCCCCCTCCCCCGCCATTACTCACCCGACTGGCCCCACAGCAGAGACCAGCCCCATCAGCCCTGGCACCTGACAGCAGTGCTGGTTCTGAGGGAGGGCAGGAAGGGCTGCATCAGGGCTTCGTTCTCAGGGCCCAGGGAAGTGCTGGTTGCCACTTTGGGGCCAGGCAGCAGCTTTTCTCCAGAGCAGGGATCCTGGAGGGTTTGTGCTTGTTTGGTTTTTTGCCATCTTCTGGATACGGAGCAGGGGGAGCAGGGTCACTGGGGGTGGGGGAAGGTCCTGGTGAATTTCCTGCAGTGTGCAGGGGTGGACTAGATGACCCTGGAGATCCCTTCAGGGACCTGTCTATCTGCGGGACCGCCTTTCTCCACACGTTCCCCAGAGAGCACTGCGTTCAGGGACAGAAAACCTATTGTCCATCCCTGGACCAAAGGAGGCTAGGTTGCGTTCGACGTGAGCTAGGGCCTTCTCAGTGGCGGCACCAGAATTGTGGAATGCTCTCCCGGAGGCCATAAGGGCCCTGCGGGATCTTTCTACTTTCTGCAGGACCTGTAAGACCGAACTGTTTTGACAGGCCTTTGAGATCTAACCAGGAGTTAGATCTGTTGAGCACTGGCTACCTGTTGTGTTCCAAGTTCGCTTCAAGGTGTTGGTATTGACCTTTAAAGCCCTTTATGGTCAGGGACCTGCCTATCTACGGGACCGCCTTTCTCCATATATCCCCCAGAGAGCACTGCGTTCAGGGGCAAAAAACATACTGTCTGCCCCCAGACCAAAAGAATCCAGGTTATGTGTGACAAGATCTAGGGCTTTTTCGGTGGCAGCACCAGAGCTTTGGAATACCCTTCCGGAAGCCATAAGGGCCCTGCGGGATCTGTCTGCGTTCTGCAGGGCCTGTAAGACAGAATTGTTCAAGCAGGCCTTCGATGCTTGACGGAAAGAGGGCTGCCACAGGACATCACATAGAGTGCTGGTGATCACTGTTCAGAAATTCTATGCCGCCTATATTGCATGAATGCAGCACCATAGAATGGCTTTTAAAAATTGTGGTTTTATATGTTTTAATGGTTTAACTGTATTGACATGATGTTGTAAGCCGCCCTGAGTCCGCTTGCGGAGAGCGCGGGATATACCGGTAAGTTGAAATAAATAAATAAAGGAGAGAGCTGCCACCTGACATCATATAGAGTCAGAAAATAAGAACTCGCTTATATTGTAGTGACACAGCACCACGAAATGGTTTTTAAAAGTTTAAATTGTAATTGTAAATATGTTTTTATTGGTTTTAACTTGAGAATATGAATGTTGTCAGCCGCCCTGAGTCCGTTTGCGGAGAGGGCGGGATAGAAATTCAAAGTAATAAATAAATAAAACTCTATGATTCGAAGCTGTCTGTTACTTTGCTACCATCAAGTAACAAGAATGGAGGTTGGTTCATCTTTTAGAAATTCAATAATATAAAAAATCTTACTATGGTCTAGATTAAGTAACATTTGGGGGGAAAAACAGCTTTGCCCAGGGTTATATAATTTGATACAATATTCTTTAGCCTCATCGCAAGAACAGCTGGTGTGCTTTTTATAGGCGTGAGTCAACAACGCTGCTAGAACCAAATGCGCTCACTAACTGGCCTTGGGGAAGCAGCAGCTCTGGGGACTCAGGGTACTTGTTGGTAGGGGCAGGCAGGGTGGGAGCCCACCCCCCTGCCATCTCAGGAGGGAGTCCCACCACCATTTCAGCTGCCCCGTTATGACATCACTTGGCTACAGCAGCCCAGTTGCTGGGAACTCTGGTGGGGCAGACAATATTTGGGTGTTTCCAAATGCTTGCCAGCTCTTTCCCTGCTGGCCACCGCACCAGACCTGAGGGCTGGGCTGTGAGTCTGCTCATCTAGCAAAAGTCCATATTTCACCTTCCAGCCTCCTTTCTGCACGGTCTTCATTAATATTTACTTACTTACTGAGGTTCAAGGCAGATGCTGGAGAAGGATGGACGGAGCTTATAAGCTTGATCTGCACAGACCCTTAGTTGAAAGGAACGGGTCATACGCTTTTAACGGGGGGGGGGGGAATACCAACCCTTCCACACCAGCCAGAGCAGAGCCCGGCTGTGGCTTTCCGCAGGACGCCCAAAGACTAGGGCTGTTCCTAAGCGGAGGCCCAGGCAAGGGAGGGGAGGGGAGGGCGGCAGTGCAAGCACAAGAGTCAGCCCCCCTCCAGATCTTCACACCTGACACTTGTCCCTCCTTGCTGCCCTGAGCGGGGGGGGGGGGGGGGATTTTGAATGACAGATGCAGAAGTGATAGAGGGGTGGAACTTACCCTGAACCAGCTCCATGACGATGTAAATGGGGTGTTTCTGAGTGCAGACGCCAATGAGTTGGACAATATTTGGGTGGTCATACTGCTTCAGGATCCTGCAGGGAGAGCGGAGCCAACAGGGCCAGAATGAGACCCAGGCTCCCCTGCGCCACAGACTGCCCGAAGAAGGGGGAACGGCCACTGCAGCCCAGAAAGAAGGCAAGGGCAGCACAGCGTGGCTGCAGCCTCAGACCCTCCATCAGCAGTTTGAGCAGGGAGGACAGGAAGGCTTGATTCCACATCTCCAGCAAAGACAGCCCTGTCTTGAAAAGACCTCCTCCTGTGAACCTCCCCCGGAGACCCCCCTCCACGTGGGCCACTCAGCCAGCCCCTCCCTAACACCATTTCGCACACACCTGGCCTCCTGCAGGAATTTGGCCTTCAGCTCTGGCGGGAGAGTTTCACGGCAGGTCTTCACGGCCACAGGTGTGTTGTCACAAAGCAGGCGCCCACTGAACACCTCCCCAAAGTGGCCCTGAGGAGAGAAGGCTGCGGCTGCCGACTTGATCCTCCCTGGTGGCACACGCCCCCCCCCCCCCGCACGTCTGCATCACTGAGCCCTCCCCGGCCAGCCCCTTCTCCAGCCCTGGAGCTCTCCAGGAACTGCTGGGCCAGCCGGCTTACAAGGAGGCAGAGCGGAAGGACCCCCCAAGGCAGCTCTGGCTTGGCCCACTCGCCCCTGGAACTGGCAGGGGAGGAGCTTGGCTTTGGGGCTCCTCCTCCACACACAGCATCCCAAGCCATTGGCCCTTCTGGTGCCCAGTCCTCAGACTGTCCGAGTGGTGGCACTCTGCCATTCTCACCCACTGGACAGCCAAGAGCAAGGCAACCGTGTGCTGAAGGACACTCGCTGGCCACTCCAGGGGACTCTTCAAGGCAGGAGCCCAGAACTCCCTGGAGGCAAAGGTGCTTTCTCGATCAGCTCCGCCCCTTTCTCGTGTCACTCACCTGCCCGATGCGCTCCCCAAGCAGCACCTCCTCGTGGTCCAGCACCCACTTGTCCTGAAGCAAGAGCAGCCGGCCGGTCAGCAGCTTCATGTCCCCTGCCCAGCCTCCCCAGAGACCCCCGGAAGAAGAGCCCCCCACCTTGATGACGGGCTTGGCCAAGAGGATGCCGCTCTTCTTTGTGACGGGCTGCTTGGTCTTCCGGAAATGGTCGATGAGCAGCGGAATGGTGGGGAACATTTCGCCCTCCAGGCGATACTGGTTCTGGGGGCAACAAGAGCAGCCGCGGAGGCAGGGAGGTGCAGCAGCCAGCTTGGCCCACTCATCCCTTCCCCCCCACCCCCACCCGGTGTCACGCCCACAGAGGCTCCCTTGAGGGAGGTGCGACAGGCTGGGCTGAGGGCAAGGCACTGGCTGTGGACCATCCATCCCACCGGGCCCTCTTCATCCTGCCTGTGGCTAGAAGTAGGATCTTCCTTCCTGTGTGGTTTTCACATCATTCAGCCCCTCATGTTAAATGCCGCTGCTTTTGTTTCCACCGCTCAGATTTGTGCTTGGCCCCAGCCCTCTGCAATCCAGACCCTGCTGCACTGTCTCTGGAATCTCCCATCCTCTCCATTGCCTTGACTTATGTTCTGTGAGCTACCTGGACTCTCCGTGAGAAATGCACGCTACGAATAGTGCAAAGAAGTGCGATCAAGGCACTCCCACCTAACCCAGCAAGCCAGATCTGTGTCCGTGTGTACCCAGAGGCCCTGATGACTGGCAGCAGCTGGAAATGAGATGCACTCTTCCCCTCCCTCAACAGGCTGCTGGGCGAGACGGGGGCCTCTGCTGAAGCACTGGCCCTCCATGCACACAACTCTGTCTCCCCCCCCTCGAATATGCCTAGAGCCATGGACTCCACACAGAGGCTGGGACCAGGCGGGTGGGAAAGCCATAGAGTCTGGGCTTGAAGACTGAGCAGCCTGAAGGTGGACTCGAATACATGTCCCTGTGAGTTCAGTGACTCTGGCTGCATGAAGAGATCCAGACCCTCAGTTTTGTTGGGGCACAGAATCCTAGAGTTGGAAGGGACCTCCAGGGTCATCTAGTCCAACCCCCTGCACAAGGCAGGAACTTCACAAATCCCTCCCCCTAAATTCACAGGGTCAGCATTGCTGTCAGATGGCCATCTAGCCTCTGTTGAAAAACCTCCAAGGAAGGAGAGCCCACCACCTCCCGAGGAGGAAGCCGGTTCCACTGAGGAAACCCTCTAACAGTCAGGAAGCTCTTCCTAATGTTGAGCCGGAAACTCTTTTGATTTAGCTTCAACCTGTCAGTTCTGGTCCAACCACAGGAGGGGTGGGAGGGGAGGTAAAGCTTAAGTTGCTGCTGTGTTTGCAGCCCAACCACCTCCACAGCATCTGGCTTTCTCTCCCGCTGCTGCAGGCCCCTGGAGCAACACTCACTCACCTCCAGGGCCTGGAGGATGAAATGGCGGGGTTGGCCCTCCCACAGCACAGACAGGACGTACTCCCGCTTGCCTTGGCTCTCCCGCACCAGGAAGTCACCATCCGCCCGCAGCAGCTGCTGGACTTCCAGGCGGGGGATGGCCCCGTGATACCAGGCTTGCTGGCTGAGGGGCTTCTGCACTTCTGGCACAATGGGGGCAATGGGCGGCAGCTGAGGGCAGAAAGAGAGAGGGCACAAGGCGGTAACTTCGCCCCCTTTCCCAGAGGAGACACCTGGATGGCAGTCAGCGCCTCTTGCCTCCAGCCAGTCACAATCCAGGAGCAGGCCCAGGGAGGGCGCTGAGAATGGTGCTGCGCTGGGGGGAAGAACACTCACTGAGAAACGTGGGCGGAAGATGCCAGTGATGTGGTGCTTCAGGGCCTCCAAGGCCAGCCTTCGACCCCCGTCACGTTCCTGCTCCTGGAGGGGACAGAGGCCAGAGGAGGTGAGAGTGCCCATGGCCACGGAGGAGGAGAAGAGCGCAGCTACAGCACACTTCTCAGGGCTCCTCCAGCAGACACCAGGCAGAACTGTGGGGAGGGTGGGGGGACGTACCTGCGCCCCTGGGGCTGCCAGAGCCTGAGCGTCCTCCTTCAGGGCTGGGGCAGGCGGGGGGTCCCTGGAGCCGAGCTGGTCCAGCTTGCGCTGCAGGAGCTCCTTCTGGGCCTGCAGCTTGGCCTGGGTGCACTGGGCCAGCTGGGCCTGGTGCAGGGCTTCGTGGTGGGCCTGGTGCTTCCCCAGCAAGAGGAGGCTGCCGAGGAGAAAGACAAACCTGCCTGTCATCACCTGCCTTCACCAGCACAGCCAAGCCGGCGGGGGGGGGGGGGGGGGCGGTGGCCAGTGGCTGCTGCTGTGTGCAGTCCCAAATCACACTGAGTTGCAAGAGAAGGCAGCACGGGGCTGCTCTCCAGAGACACTCCAGGTGCACCCAAGAGGCAGAGACACCGGCTGCCAGTAGAAACATAGAGCTGGAAGGGACTCCGAGGGTCAACTAGTCCACTTCTCTGCGCAAGTCAGGAAATTCACAGCTACCTCTGCCCCTCCCCACACACACTGCCCCCATGACCCAGAGGAAGGCAGAAAACCTCCAGGATCGAAATTTCCTTCCTGACCCCAAAGGGCAACTGGCATTCCCCTGGGCACGGAAGATCGGGCCACAAGAGCCGAGCACTCACATATCCCGCCCTGCTCTCCCTCTTGTGAGCAACCTAAACTCATAGCGGGTCCTAGAACCAGCATTGCTTTCAGATGGCCATCCAGCCTCTGTTTGAAAACCTCCAGGGAAGGAGAGCCCACCACCTCCCGAGGAAGAAGCCTCTTCCACTGAGGAACTGCTCTCACGGTCAGGAAGTTCTTCCTCATGTTGAGCCAGAAGCTCTTCTGATTTAATTTCAACCTGTTGGTTCTTGTACGAACTCCTGAGGCAACAGAAAACAACTCTGCAGCACCCTCTTTATGACAGCCCTTCAAGTCCTTGAAGATGGTGATCATATAACCTCTCAGCCGCCTCCTCTCCAGGCTAAACATGTCCAGCTCCTTCAACCTTTCCTCATAGGACTTGGTCTCCAGACCCCTCACCATCTTCGCCGCCCTCCTCTGGGCCCCTTCCAGGTAGACTAAATTGTTCTTCTTTATACCATGTTCAAAACAACCAACCAAACTATCATTGCTAATGCAACATCTTAATACCCTTCCCCATTCCCCTGCTCTGCTAGTGTCTTGCTCCCCTTCCCCACAGCAGCCCCTTTCTCCCCTCTCTGCCCCGTGGCCAGACAAGGCAGGGCATCTCAGGCCTTCCTCTGTGGGTCCCCTGCAGGGCCCTTTGTGACCACACGGGAGCGCTTTCTTTCAGAACATGAGGCCCCCCCTCTGGCACTGCATGAGACCGCCCAGTGGGCCCCCTCTCCAGTCGAGCAGCACTTCTGCTAGGATAAAATCTTGCTAAAGTCCGTTTATTTCCTTCCTGCCACCCGAAGCATGCAGTCCCTCCACTGGAATGGCAGGATCAACACAGGAAGGCCCTGAATGATTCATCTCAGAATCCTGCCACTCCACTCCACAAAGCCACGGGCCGAAGGCAGGCAAGCTTCCCAGCAGAATTGGCGGCCGGAGGGGGGGGGGGCACTGGGGTTTAGGGTTCCCTGCAAATTCAGCCAGAAGGCAAACATCTGGCAGGAATGCACCAACAGACGGGGAAGTTCTGGCTACTCCCAGCTTGGGGTCAATTTGCTGGTCTGGTGGGAAATGCCGGCCTTGAATCTGGACTTGAAGCAGGCCTGCAGTGGGAGACGGGCGGGCACCGCATTACAGGGCTTCCCATGCCGGGGGCAAAAGCAAGGGCGCCTTTGGCAGCAGCTTCCCCGAGGCAGACCCCCCCCCCTCCGCAGTGGGAGCCAGGGGAGCAGCTAGAGGCAGCAGACCTGCTCCTTCCCCAGTCCCCCCTCCTCACCGCCCCTCCGAGGAGCCTGAGCCGCCTCCGGCCCGCTCTTCATGCTGGAGTCCCCCCTGCAGGGCCTGGACCCGCTGCTGGAGGTCCTCCGCGCTTCTGGTGGCTCCAGCCAGCTCCTCCTCCACCGAACTGAGCCTGCGGGGGAGACAGAGGCCAGGGCTCAGAGGCACAGCCACGAAGGGAGTGGGCACTGCCAAGCCCCGGGCTCCCCCCCGCCTTTCCCTTATTGGCAGCCTCTCCCCAGGGCCCCTGCCCCACAGGCTAAGGAGGCAGCCGCGCTGATCCACGCTGGTGCTGGTGCTGCGCTCTCTCTGGAGGGCGTCTGACACTGTGCCCACCCGCACCCCCTTGCCAAGAGCCAGCCTTCCTTCCCCACAGACAGACAGACAGACAGGTGGAGGGACAGACGGACGTGTGCTGCAGGCTCTCCAGGGTCAGCTCGTTCAGCTGCAGCTGGCCGGCCTCCAGGCCCTCCGTCTCCAGGTCCTCCAGGAGGCTCTGGTCAAAGGCCGCTGCTGACTGGGGCTCCCCCTCCCGCTGGCACCTGCCAGAGAGCAGCCAGAGTCAGCCAGAGAGGTTGCCCGCTCCACCCCCCGCACCCCCCACACACGTGGGAGTCTGAGCCTCCCTACCTGCACGGGGGCGTGAATCTGCTGTACTCCAGGGTGGGCTGGAGGCGCTCCAGGGCCCTGCCCATGGCTCGGTGCACGGACACCATCTCCTCTTGCACCAGGCTGCTGATGGTGGTGTACTCCTGCAGCGCCTCTTTGCTGTTGGCACAGAAGGGGGGCATGGGTCCAGCCTGCCTCCAACTCGTGACCCCCACCTCCTGCAGCTGCCCAGCTTACGTGATGTGGGTCATCTCCTGCTGCAGGCCGTGCAGTGACCGGAGGACGCCGGGCAGCATCCGCTGGAAGTGGTGGGCATGGTGCACCTCGGCCGCCCGGAGGGCCAGGATGTACTGGTTGTGCAGCGCATAGAGCTTCCACAGGCTCCGCACGTAGCGCTCCTTGGCCTTCTCTCGCTCCTTCTCTGCAAGACCCGCCACCCGAGGAGAGGATCAGGGCCAGGCCAGCCACCAAAGCAGCAACGCCCTCCTGCTGCCCGCCTGCCCGCAGCGGAGGAGGGCACGCGCACCTTTGCTGGCCTCCTGGAACCGGCGCTTGGCCTGGGCGCTCTCGCGGATGTGGGCCAGGTACTGGGCCTTCAGGCGTTCCGGCTCTTGCTGAGTGGCCTGCAAAAGGAGGGAGAGCCCCAGCAGCATGAAGCATGAGGAGGAGCTCCACTGGAGCCCCTGCCAGGTACGGGGCAGGCAGGCTTACCCGGGTGAACTCCTGGCTCAGCTGCTGCCACTGCTCACTGTAGGTCCGACGCAGCAGCTGCTTGCTGTGGGCAAGCAGGCCCAGCTTGTGGAGGGGCCCAGAGACCAGGGCCTCGGCATGCTGCTTCAGGAGCTGGCTCAGGGCCTCCGTCTGGGTCACCAGCGACCACCAGCACTGGGAGGAAGGAAGGAGGGAGCATCCAGAAGGGCAGGGTTGGTGCAGGAGCTGCTCACTCCCTGGGGCTGCCCGGCCTGCCCCCCTTACAGACTGCCTAGGCCCGGGGAGTTGGGGAAGGGCTGGCAACCCTAGGGCAGGGTGGGGGGAGGGAGGGAGGGCGAGGTATGCCCTGTCTGGCTTGCAGGGGAGCTGATGCCAAACCAGAGAGGGAAGCCAGGGCAGCTCCCCCTCCCAAGCCTTGGACCTCCCCCTGCTTGCATCCAGGCCTGGGGGGGTTGGGGGCTCCCACCTGGCTGATCTGGCCGAGGCTGGGCTGCCGGCTGCTCTCCTGCTGCTTCTCGGCCAAGCTGTACATCTGGTGGAGCTGGGCAGCATATTCCCGGTCGCTCTTGGCACGCTGGCCCATCCACTTCTTTAGGGCCTCCAGCTGGCGGAGCTCGGCTTCTTGCAGCTGCAGCAGTGCACTGTGGCCCTCGGGGCAGCCGAGCTGCACCCCGAAGCTCGCAGCGTGGAGGGGCTGCCCCATTGGCCCTGCTGTGCTGCCTCCCTACAAAGCCGGCCATGGTCAAGGTGTCCTCAGGCCTTGAGAGCGGCTCAGAGAACCCTCCCTCCCTCCCTCCCTGGCCTGCAGTGGCTTCCCCTTTGCATTTCCTGGGTGGTGGGGAGCGGTTCCTCAACAGGGCAGGGAGAGGCAGGGAGGGGGAGACACCGTCACCAGCTAAGCCTTGCTGTTGGTGGGGCAGCTGGGCTCCCAAAGGCACGGTGTCCCCAGAGAAGCAGGGCTGGTGACCAAGCCCAAGACAGGCCAAGCCGAGCACGGGTGCTGGATGGGGCCCAGAGTCCTGGGGCAGGTGACTTCCCCCCCACAGCCTTTCCCTCCTTCCCTTGGCAAGGGGGCTGTGCCAGGCTGCCTGCCAAGAAGGGGCTGGTCTGGGCAGCCAGAGGGGAGGGGATTCTCTCCGGCTACATTCAAGCCCAGGAGCACCTGAGAGACCAGGGAGATGGGGGCGTTTGGGGGGGGAGTAGGAGCTTTTGGGAGTCCAAGCGCTGACCAAGGGGCTTTGGCTCTCGAAAACTCACCCCCCCAACCCCCCCCCCCCAGTCAGTCTCCAAGGTAGGGATGAGAAAAAATCCAGCGTTGGACTGCCGGCCAGGGGGCCACTTCCCTCTGGCAGGATTCTCAGCCCCTGCCCAGAGGGCAGCGGCACCCCAGCAGTGCTCAGGAAGGAGGTGGGGGGGGGAGACAGGGCCTACCTCGCCCTCCACGGAAGAGCCCCCCCCCCCGTACCTGGTACTGCTCCTGTGGGTGAGCCTGCCGTGGCCTCCTGAGAGTGGCTGGGGCTCAAAGAAGGAACAGGAAACCTCCTCGCCAAGCCCTGCGGCAGGCGTTGCAAGATCCCCCTTCCGCCACCCGCCCTGGGGCTGCTGCTTCCCAGGCTGAAACTCATAGATGGGCTGAGCCAGCCCATGGAGCCAGAAGCCATCGCCAACCGGCTTGAAAGGCCCCGCCCCGCCCCACCTCACCTCACGGTGCCCAGTGGAAGACCCTTTCTGTCTGCTGAAGTCCTGTGGCTTGGCATCATTCCTCCCCCCTCCCCCACTTGGGAAGTCTGGGCCCTGCCAGTCACACCCACTGCTGCCCCGGCCAACCTGTCTCTTCCCAAGCCCAAAGATATGGGCACAGGAAGTTTCCAGGTGGCTGCAGGGCCACGCACCTGGCTGCTGGTCCTTGGGTTTTCCCCACAAGGGCCCTGCGGTTTAACTGCCCGTTGAGTCCACAGCCCCCCTCTGCCCTGCTGGCCTTGCGCTGCTGCTCCTCCTGGAGAGGCAGGTGCATGATGCTCTGGGGTTCCTTCCCTGGTCATCTGCACGGCTGCAGCCGGCTCTTCTCCCAGTCTTGACACCCCCAGAAACCTGCTCCCTGCTGGCAGCAAGGCAAAGGCTGAGAGTTGGCCGGGAAGGAAGGAAGGAAGGGAGGAAGGAAGGAAGGAAGGAAGGAAGGAAGGAAGGAAGGAAGGAAGGAAGGAAGGAAGGAAGGAAGGAAGGAAGGAAGGAAGGAAGGAAGGAAGGAAATTTTATTTATATCCCGCCCTCCCCGCCGGAGCAGGCTCAGGGCAGCTAACAACATCATTCAGTTATACAAAAAACAAAGTTACATTTAACATTAAAATTCTGATAAATTTAAAATTAATTAATTAATTAATAATAAAAGTGCTAGTGCTGCTTGTTCTTTTTTATGATGGCGGTAATAATTAGCAACTACTTTCTTCGTCAGCGAAAGCCAGTCGAAAGAGGAAAGTTTTGCAGGCCCTGCGGAATTGTTCAAGGTCCCGCAGGGCCCGCATTTCCTCTGGAAGTTGGTTCCATAGGTTCGGGGCTACAGAGGAGAAGGCCCGATTGCGGGTGCATTGCAGCTTCACCTCTCTTGGTCCGGGGGTGGTCAACAAGTTTTTTCCAGCTGACCTCAGTGCTCTCTGGGGTTCATATGGGGAAAGACGGAAGGAAGGAAGGAAGGAAGGAAGGAAGGAAGGAAGGAAGGAAGGAAGGAAGGAAGGAAGGAAGGAAGGAAGGAAGGAAGGAAGGAAGGAAGGAAGGAAGGAGTGGAGCCATAGGAGGCTTCCTCAGTGCTGGAGACAAAGGTCTTGTTCTTCCTTCCTCTGGCCACAGACCAGGAATCAGGACTTCTGGGCAATTGGTCAAGGTGCGGTGTAGACAAAGCTCTAGAGCATTCATTCACACTGACCAGTTAAAGTTTTCCCCATCAATCCCAGGGGACTGAAGGCAACCCACCAGGCCTCCAAGCCCATCCCCCCCCCCTGCCGGTGAGATTCCCCCTCCCATCTCTCTTTTAAATGCTCCCGGCCAGGCCCTGGGGATTCCCCCCCTTCCCTCTCCCTTCAGTCGATCAATCAAGGGGCAACCGGGAGCTCTCCTTCCCTAAGCCCAGGGGAAAAGGAAACCCTTTGTTCTTTCAAACAGCAAGCCCTTTAGCCAAATCCCGAACCTGCCAGACTTTGTTTTGTTTTGCCCTGCCATGCCCCCCGAGAGGAAGCAGTGCTCGGCTGTGCTGTGCTGGCATCACTCCCGCCAGGCCAGTCGCCTGCTCCACCGGAGGCTGTCTTGTGAGCTGCCACTTCCCTTTTGCCACAAGTTGGATCTTCCCTCCCCTGGGCTGCTTTTCGACTAGATCCTCCTCTTGGGGCCCTTCCCTTTGCAGGCTTTTGAGGTCTCCACCTGAAACTTGCCTGAGAGGCAGCTGTTTGCCCCACTTCACTCTCTTGGTCCTCTTCCCTTCCCACTCCTCAGTGGGGCAGACTGCGCAGTCTGTAAGGACAGAGATGATGGGTCATCGAAGAGGGAACACACTGAAACTTCATCCTGAGGAGGAAAAGGGGATGATGAGGAGGAGGATGCCTTCAGTGGGGTTCCGCTTCCCCTTGCGGACTCTCTTAAGAGCCCTATTGTTTATTATAGTCAGTGTAGGAATCACCCAATCCCTGGCTCGGGGGATGTACAATAAGAACATTAAAAGCACAAAACAGAGATGAAAATGATACTAGAATAGCAATCTAAAAGACATCAAGTGGTGCAAATCACAGCTTTCTCCCCGTTCTGGACTGTGATCACCTTGCAGGTTGGGGGACAAGATGGGGGATCTAATAGGAGGAGGAGGAGAAGATGAAGAAGATATTGGATTTATATCCCGCCCTCCACTCCAAAGTGTCTCAGAGCAGCTCACAATCTCCTTTCCCTTCCTCCCCCACAACAGACACGCTGTGAGGTAGATGAAGATATTGGATTTATATCCCGCCCTCCACTCCGAAGAGTCTCATAGCGGCTCACAATCTCCTTTCCCTTCCTCCCCCTCAACAGACACCCTGTGAGGTAGATGAAGATATTGGATTTATATCCCTCCCTCCACTCTGAAGAGTCTCAGAGCGGCTCACAATCTCCTTTCCCTTCCTCCCCCACAAGAGACACCCTGTGAGGTAGATGAAGATATTGGATTTATATCCCTCTCTCCACTCCGAAGAGTCTCAGAGCGGCTCACAATCTCCTTTCCCTTCCTCCCCCACAACAGACACCCTGTGAGGTGGGTGGGGCTGGAGAGGGCTCTCACAGCAGCTGCCCTTTCAAGGACAACCTCTGCCAGAGCTCTGGCTGACCCAAGGCCTTTCCAGCAGCTGCAAGTGGAGGAGTGGGGAATCAAACCCGGTTCTCCCAGATAAGAGTCCACACACTTAACCACTACACCAAACTGGTGAATGCCGGCCAGAATAGTGACCATTGCTGCCCTCAACCCTCTGCCTGACAGGCCCTGCGGAGCTGCACAAGGTCCTCCAGGGCCCTGAGGGTCCCGCCAAGCTGGGGTCAGGGCTGAGAAAGCCCTGGTCAAGGAAAGCTGGGCATCTGGGGGACCCGGATGGATCACCAGTAGGGGGTTGTCTGAAGGGCATCATGGCCTCTGGGCCATTCCTGCAGATACGTTGGTCCCCGACTGCTCAAGAGGACTTTAAATGTCAACACCCAAACCTTGAACCTGACTTGGTGCTGCACGGGGAGCCAGTGCAGCTGGCACAGCACAGGTTGTCGATGCGTTGCCCGTGATGTTCCCGTCAGGACTGGCGCTGCTGCATTCTGGGTCAGCTGGAGCTTCCAGGTCAGCCTCAAGGGCAGGCAGCTAATCTGGAGGTGACTGTTGCATGGATTACTGTTGGGGCGCGAGAGGAAAGGGGCCAGTTGCCTGATGTAGGCGGAAGAACGCCGGCCTGGCGAGCACATCCAAAGCACTTTGCAGCATGGGCCCCTGATGCCTGCAGGCAGCACTGCTTCTCCTGCCACCCTCTGCCCTGGCAGGTCTGCGTCCATGAGCAGGGCCTTCTGCAGGGGCCACCCTGCAAACATGCAAGGGCAATAATCCTCCATGCGCGCCTGGCTGAGGACAGAGACAGTACAGCCTGTAGTCTGGCACTCTCATACCCACCGTTCTCTGCAAGCCCCCCCACCCCGCTTTTGAAATATGATGTTCACTCACCACCTTGGATTGAGTTATTGTTGATATATGCACTATTTATTGTAGGATTTTAACCTCTAATCAATTCATTATGTTTATTCCTGTTGCAAACCGCCCTGAGCCCTGCTGGCAGGAAAGGGCAGCCTAAAAATGTATACAAACAAAGAAAATGCACATCCCTTTTCTGTGGTGGCCCCGGCCTCTTGGAGCAGCCTATCCCAGGAGGTTCGGATGAACACTCCCCCGCTCCTGGCATCCTGCAAGTTCTCTAACACAGAATGGCGCAGGAAAGGCCTTTTTAGAAAGGAAAAGGCACTGAAGACTGTTCCATGGTGTGTTTTGCTATATTATTACCTGACCTGCAGTTTTCTGCGTTGGGTTTACATTTCTTGCACAACACCCTGTTGCTAGCCTGCTGGCTGCATTTCTTGACCCTCCCCAGCTGGGGTTCTTTTCCTGTCTCAAGCACCAGTGTCCAGAGGTGGGGGGCTGGGGGCTTCCCCTTCAGCTGGCCTGCTCAGAGCCTCCTGCTGCAGAAGGCAGAAAAGCCCAGCAAGCCGAAACTGGACCCCTCGGGAGGGATACCTGCTTAGGCTCACCCCTGCCATCCCCCCCCCCGTTGCCGGTGGGGGAGAGCACTATTTTTTCCCCCCTTTCCGAATGAGTTAAATGCTCTTTAAAGGCAAGGTGTTACTCATTCAGTTTTAAGAGCATAAAAAATATAAGCAAGACAACTTACAGCATGAATGAACATTCCTAGGGAAACTGCAGTATTTTCAACGTTATGTTCATTGTTGAAATGTGAAGGATTCTGGCAGATTGTAATGTATTTGGTGACAATTTCCATATTGTCACTATTACAAAGTTTAACTTGCTTTCCAAGCGTGCCCACCCTTGGGACGGTTTCTCTTCCAAGAATACCCTTCTCTCCTCTCTTATAGAGTTGACTTTTACTGTTTCGACCCTCCCAGGTGGCAGGAATTGGTGTGTGTGGCACTGAGGTGGCAGCACAAGGGACAGGCTTTCTCCGTCATGCCCAGGATGTGAGAAGCCTGCAGGAAATGCCCAGAGTGAACCCTTCCGAGCCCCTGGAATATGAGAAATGCCTGAAATAGGCCAAATGAGACCATTTCACATGCTAACTTAGAACATGCATTTTGTTCTCCAGGCAGCAGAATCGTTTTAGGTTTGATAAGTCCTGCATGCATGCCTGTGTCTCCCCTAAATCTGCTTTTTTCTGGAAAATATGGAGAGGGGGGAATTGCTGGCCTTAGCTTTCCAATTGCACACACACAAGGCGCTTTTCTTCCTTATGGTTAGTCTCCACTAAAGGGAGCACCCTTTCCAATCCCTCCTGTAGCAGCCAGGGTCAATTGGCAAGGGAGTGTTCCTGCTGCCCACAGCAGAAACAGCTCCCCCCTCTCCTTCCTCCAGTGGGAGGCCCCCGCGGCCATCAGAGGTCTCCTCCAGCCCTGCTCAGAATAAGGTGGGGAACTTTGGGGGGTTTGTGTGCCACAGGCATCGGTGTTCTCTCTCTGACTCTCACATGCATCACGCAGACCGAGCAGCTGGCATCAGAAGTGCTTCTGGCACCCCTCAGTTCCCAGCACGTGCTTCCCTCAAGTATCTGAAAGGTCAGCTAAGGTGCGTCACCCACCCAGAAGGAAGTCCTACGAAAGGAGCGCATAAGAGCAAGACAACTCTCAGGGTGGGCACATGACATGACGACAACGAAGAAAGCTGATTTGCATAGTTCCACCATTTAATAAACTTTAATCTCTCTAGCGTTATATCCACATCCATTAAATTAAAAAAAAATCTGGCCGCAGGAATCGGCTCCTTGCTTAAATTACAAGAAATTTTTGTGCACCAAAAAGTCGTTATAGAAAAAGAGTCCCGGGCAGCCCCTGTTTTGTGCCCCCGCCGCCACCGCCCCCAACTGCAGCAGCAGCAGCAGCAGCAGTGTGTCCAGCAGGAGGGCGAGTCCAGCAGCAGCAGCAGCAGGAGGAGGAGGCCAGGCCCAGCAGAAGATTGTCTGTCGTCCAAGAGGAGACGGGCTACAAGGCACATGAGGAAAGATGGAAGCTCCAGTGACTTTGGGCAGAGGCAGGGAGGGCAGGAGGGAGGCCCGGGCTCCTCCAGAGGTGCAGCAGTCCTCCTCCCAGCCCCCCTCCCAAGGCAGCAGGGCCAGGGGCCAGGACATGCCAGGAGGAGCAGGCGGCCCCCAGCAGTGAGCGGCTGGCAGGGCAGGGGGCAGCTGAGGCTGGAGCGGGTGCCTGCCAAAGACACACCAAGGGGGGGGGGGCGTCACAAGCTCTCCAGCCTTTCCTCCCCCTCCCAATATGGCTCCTCTCCACCTTCCTTCCCCTCCAGAGGACAGGAGGTGGCCCCCTGCCTGCCCACGTCTCTCCCACCAGAAGGGGGACAGACAAACTGGTCCAGTTTAAAAACACTTTGGTGAGTTAAAACCGGAACGGGGCGACTGAGTGCCAGCTCCAGCAGCATCCATCCGCCCACAGACAGCAGGGCTCAGCTTGGCTCCAGGAGGGGGAGGGAGCAAACGGAGACTCTGGGGCCCCCCGGCCGGCCTCCCCCCGCTGTGCCGGAGGGGGGGCCCGCAGGCTCATCAAAGAGCACTCTGGTCTCTGATGAAGGCAGTCCGCTCCCCCCCTTCCTCCTCCTCCTCCTCCAGCCCCTCCTGCCAGGCGTGGGACGGAAGGCCCTTGTAGGCCACGATGCCTCCGCTCTCCAGTGAGTAGACCTTCACCCCACGGAGGCGCAGTCCCGACCGCAGCTGCAGCACGAGGAAGACGGTGACGAAGACCAGGACGATGAAGGCACAGCTCAGGCTGGCCACCAGGATGGGCAGGTGGGAGGGGGGCGTGAAGAGCGCCCCCCCGTCCTGCAGGGCGGGCGAGGCCCGGCTGCTCTGGGTCTGGTGGGAGCACGTCTGCTCCTGGACGTTGTAGTGGGCGTGGGCCGGGCAGGACAAGCACTGGCCGGGCCCGGGGCCCACGCAGGTGGCACAGGATGGGTGGCAGGGCACGCAGAGGCGGGGGCTCAGGTGCGGGTCGAGGCTGTTCTCCAGAGGTGGGGGCACGGTGCCAGGGGCGAAGGCAGGCGGGCACATCTTGAGACAGCTCTTCTGATGGAGGTAGAATCCCTCTTCACACACTGCAAGGGGGGGGACACACAGAAAGGGGGGCACAGCCCTCAGCCCCCGCACAAGGCAAGCTGGTGCATCACTTACTCCACTGAGGTGCGGAAGGCTGAAAGGGCACCCATCCACCCAACTGCCCTGCAAGGTGTCCTCACACCAGTTAGAAGCCGCCAAAGCACAACGGTGGAGACAAGGGCTCTCTCCCCACCCCCACCCCCCAATATCTATGCAGCTCCAAGGCCCTCCTGGGAGAAGGAAATCCATCACCTGGAGCCATGACTGAACCAGCCCCCTCCTCAAGGAAGGCTGCTACTCCCCTCCCCCGCCCCCAAACAAGGTGCCTGGCACAGATTTTAGAGGCTGGCTGGGCTGATACAGTTCAAATACTGCCATGTTTTAAAGAGTCTTGAGTTGGCTCGGCCTCTGAATCAGGGGGTCTGGGACCAGGCCGGGGATACAGAGGGAGGGAGAGACTTTTGGGCATGAAGCAGCCCCTCCCCTGCTCAGGGCCCTCCCTTCCTCGGAAGCACAGGGAAGAAGGGAGGGGAGCAAGCAAAACCAGGGTGGGGAGGGCACTACCCTAGGTGTCTGCAGCCCTAACAAAGACTGGAAAGCCAGCCGAACAATGACTGTTGGGCACCAGGAGTGGCACAGAGGAAATGTAGTCAGAAGGGCCCATCAAAGGAAGATCCTGTGAATTTAGGGGGAGGGGTTTGTGAGTTTCCTGCATTGTGCAGGGGGTTGGACTGGATGACCCTAGAGGTCTCTTCCAACTCTATGATTCTAGGAAGTGTTTTGCAACACCCCCAACTTCTCCTGGAGGAGTGAGACAGCCTTCCAACCCAGCCACCCACAAGGACAGCAACAGAGGTGCGAGTGGGGGGGCCTCTGCAGCCTACTCCGCTTCCCCCAGCCGTTCTGGAGGGGACAGGAGGGCCTCAGCACTTACCCACGCAAGCCTGGCCGGTAGCCAGTGTTTTGCAGCCGCTGCTCTCAAACTGGTTGGGGAGGCTGGGGGGGTCCGTGGCTGTCCCGTACAGCACCAGCGTGAACTTGGTGAGGGTCCCTGTGGCCAGAACGAGGGGGGGGGGTGAGGCAGGCAGGAGGACTGCCACCCCCCCTTCACCAGAGTCCTCCTTGCTGCCACACAACTGGCCTTCTTCCAGGCCTGAGGTGGGGAGGGCCACAAAGCAGCTCCCCAAGAGGAGTCCAAGAGGAAAACCTCCGCCTGGAAGGTGGCAGGTTTGGGGCCCCCGGCCCAAGTGCCCTCAAAGAAAGGGGGCAGCGGCAGCCCTCCAGAGCTAGAGGCTGTGGGTGCTCTGGGCTGAGGGAGGGGCCCATCACCCAAGGGCGGCGGGGCCGTAGCACCCCCCCCCCCCGGCCCAGCTGGCTGGCTCTTCCTCCCACCCCCAAAGGCCAGGAACAGGCCCGACAGGCTCTTGCCCGAGCCGCCTCTCCCCTGCTGCCCACTCTGCCCTGCAGCCTCCTCCACACGGATTAGAGCAGGCAAGGTTGAGCCAGCTGCAGGGGGCGGGGAGCAGGGCGGGAGGGCGCAGCCGCCCAGAGAGAGTGGCACTGCTGGGAACAGGGAATGCAAAGGGGAGAAGGCGGACAACCAGTACCGTAGTTATTGGCGCCGCTGGTGTTTTCTATCTCCAGCCCCCAGTCCCCCACTGGGTCCTCGTCCCAGGAATGCGTTGTCATGAAGGCCCAGTCGTTGAAGCCGTCAGCTGAGTAGTCATGGGGCCTGGCCGGGGGGCAGAAGAGAATGGGGAGGGGGGCTGAGAGGCTGCGGGGCCGAGAGGCCTCCATTGCAGGGGGAGGGGGGAGGCCTGGCCTACCTGGCAGCCAGGAGCGTGGAGCGGGTGCCCGCGGGACTGATGAGGTGGATGGCCAGGTCCCCTCGCCGGTTGTAGGACAGTGTGAGGCGGGCCTGCACGTGCTCCAGCCGGCTGATGTAGCTGGCCTTCCCCCGGCAGGCCTCCACCCGCTGGCGCACCTCCAGCCGCTTCCCGATGTCTCTGCAACACACCAGCAAGCACGGCCCGTCAAGGAAGGGGCCACAGACCAGACCTCTCCCAGGCCCCGGAAAGGGAGTCCCTGGAGTCACAAGGGCAGCGGCCGCCACACGGCCCAGGCCTTCCCCCCACCCTGACCCACAGCAGCAGCCGTCCCTGGGGGCAGCCCTCTGCAGGGCACAAAACTCCTCCTCCTCCTCCTGCAAACTGAACATCCCAGCAGAGGAGGATGGCGGAAGATGGCAGCCACCGGCCCTCCCGGGGCCTCTGTCCCCAGCCCTGACTCCCCCACCCTCTCCTTCCCCTCTGCCCGGTCTGGGGCTGGACAATGGAGGAAACCCCCCCACCCCCACCCCGTGTGCCCCCTTGGGACTCACTTGGGCTCCACGAGGATGTCCACCACGCACTTCCGCTGGGGGCCCACCGAGGTCCAGTTCTTGGCCAGCGCCACCATGGCCCCAGCGTCCAAGAGGCCGTAGCCATAGGAGTGGCTGACTGCAAGGACATGGGCAGAGGTCAGGCCTGCAGCCTCCCACCCCCCCAGCCCCGGCCCTGGGGGCAGCCAGGCCAGCTTACCTTTCCGGCCCACCCCGTTAAGGGCCCAGTCATTGGTGTTGAGGTGGGCGGGCTTTGAGGTCCTCACCACCAGGTGCTGCATGTCCCTCCAGGTGAGGTTCTTGCTACAGGGAGGGAGGGAAAGAAGGAGGTTACCGGGGGGGGGGGTGACCCCTCTGGCCTCCAGCCAGCCCTGAAGAGCCCCCTCCCCCGAGGCCCCCCCTCCCCCTCTTACTTCGCTTCGAGGGCCAGGGCGATGATGCCAGCGGCCAGGGGGGCGGAGGCCGAGGTGCCCGTGTGCGATTCCGTGCACTTCTGCCGCAGGTCCGTGGTCACCTGCGGAGGGAGGCGGGGAGGGGAGGGGGTGAGGCAGGGCTGCTGCTGTTCTGGGAGCCCCTGCCCCCTCCCTGGCCCGGGAGGACTCACGATCTGCTTCTCGTTCTGGCTGCCGCTGCTGTAGGTGGTGGCCAGGGTGGAGGAGCAGGCCTCGCTGTACCAGGGCACGTTCCCCGCCTGGGTGGTGCTGCTGATGGAGAGGGTGTAGATGCTGTTGGTGTAGCCGTCGCAGTTGCAGCTGTCGTGCTCCCGGCCGCCATTCCCCGAGGCCCACACAAAGATGGAGCCCAGCCCATTGCGCCCCTGCAAGGAAGGAAGGAAGAAAGAAGAGGCAGCTGTGCTGAGGGGGCAGCCCCACGGCACCCCTCCCCAGAGCCGCCCACCCACCTACCTGGCTGACACCTCGGTAGAAGGCCTCTTCGGCCAGATGGGCGGGGCCATCCACCGTCTTGCCGTCGTCCTCGGGGCCCCAGCTGGCGCTGTAGATGTGGATGTGGTTGGGGTTGAGGCCCAAGGACTGGGCTTCCACAGCGTCCGTCACCTCCCCATCCAGCATGCGCACCCCTAGCCAAGAAAGAGGCAGGTCTCAGAGGCAAAGGCCCACCCACTTCTCCCTGCTCCATGGGACAAGCAGAGCCGGGGCCGCATTCCGCAAAGACCTGTCACTAACGCAGAATAGACACCCCCCCCCTCAGTGGGCAGGCCCTGCAGGCTGCTTACCTCCAATCCTGGCATTGTATGCCACTCCCACGGCACAGATGCCATTGTTGGCCACAGCGGCCACTTCACCCGCACACCGCGTGCCGTGCCTGGAGCAGGACAGAGCGACAAGGACGTGAGCTGGACAGCTGGCTCCCCCCCCCATGGCCTGGCCAACAGCAGCTCTGTCTCTTGCAGCACTCAGGGGCATGCAGGCCAAGCACCCATTCTGGGTCCCGCCCACCTGCTTCCTCCCCACTCCATCAGCAAGGCCCCCACAGCCCCCCAGACACACCCACCTGTTGTCATTCATCTGGGTGTAGCGCGGCTGGGGATCCGAATCCTGGTCGTTGACATCGAAGCTGGCCGCAGGATCCTGCAGAGAGAGGAGGTCAAGCACCGCCCTCCTTCCCCCAGAGCTATTGGGGACCCCCCCCCCAATTCAGCTCTATACAGGAAAAGCCCTAATGCAGGTTTGTCAGCCCCGCCTGGTGACACCAAGCACAGCCTCGGGCCCCTCCACACACTCCCATTCTGGCCAACTCGGGCCTTTAGTTTCCTGGAGTCCTGTGGCCTGGCCTCCACGGGGGGCGGGGGGGGACTGCTGAGCCCCTCCTCCCCACCACAAGCCATGCAGCTCCCAGGAAAAGCAGAGGTGCCCCCAGAGCCCTGTGCTGCCCCCCTCCCCACCCACTCACGTAATTGGCTTCTAGATCCGGGTGGTTCTTCTCAATGCCATCGTCTAAGATGGAGACCACGATGCCTCGCCCGGTGCAGCCCTGCCGCCAGGCCTCCCGCACATTCAGGTCTCGCTGGTTCCCGTTAGACTGCAGGGAAAGGCCGCAGAGCCCCGTCAGCCCCCACAACCTTCAGACCGTGGCTCCATTGCCCTTTGCTCGGCCTGCCTGCCCCCAAGAGCGCAAAGGCTCTTCTTCTCAGGAGAGACAGAGATGGTGGCGGGTGGCAGTCTGCCCACCCCAGCCAGAAAGAGCCTCCCCACTGGCTCCCCCCCCCCCCCAGGGCCATGCAGGGCCTGACCCAGTTGCCACTGTGGTGCTTCTGCTCCCCCCTGCCTCCTCGTTCTCAGCAGTGCCCCTTCAAAGCAGGGAAGAGCCGCCCGAGGGCCCCCTCGGGACAGGCCAAGGCCCCCTCTTCAGCTGCAACAGAGGAAGCCAAGGGAGGGCAGGGCTTGGCTCAGGAGTTGGCACAAGCTCAGGGGATGAGGGCACAGGGCCGAGGGATTACGGTCCCCTCCTGGGGTTCACCCAGAACAGATCGCCAGGAGAACCTGCAGCCCACCTGCACTTACCAGGTACCACTGCTGCGGGAACTTGGGGTCCGTCGGCTCCAGGAACAGGTCTCTTTTCTCCGCCTCTTGCCACCTGCTGCTCCAGCCAGTGCACCTGAGACAATGGGCAGGGGAGGGAGAAGGAAGAAGGTGCCTATGAGCAGATGGGCAGCCTCTCCGGGGGCAGGGGAGGAGAGGGGCTGCTCCCCCCAGCCTTTGGGGGCACGAGCTTCCTGGGGCTTGGGTGGCACTGCCGAGGAGAAGGCCAGCTGGGGACTCCCCCCACCCCCCAACTGCAAGAGCCGGGCCCAGCAGCATCTCAGCAGCCTCCTCCAGGAGCCCCCGGCCTCCACGGCAGCCACAGCCAAGCCCGGACCCCAGCCCTTCTGGACAGCCTCCCCCCCCCCCACCCGCGGTCTCTTTGACTCTTCCAGCAGCCCGGGGCTGGAGCCCCTCTAGGGCAGGAGAAAAGGAGAGAAGATGGAGGCCAGGCACTGGACAGGAGCTGGCCCACCCCCTGTGGCTTCCCAAGAAAGCCGTGCCCACCCTGCCCAGTGGCTTCAAAAGCAGCCAGACAGAACCTCTCAGCAAGACTGGGTAGGGGCACCCAAAGCCAACAGGTGGCCCCTCCAGGATGCTCCATGCAGGGCTGGGAGCCGAGAGCAAAGGCCTGGCAGGTGAGGAAGGAAGGAAGGAAGGAAGGGAAGGAAGGAAGGAAGGAAGGAAGGAAGGAAGGAAGGAAGGAAGGAAGGAAGGAAGGAAGGAAGGAAGAAGGAAGGAAGAAGGAAGGAAGGAAGGAAGGAAGGAAGGAAGGAAGGAAGGAAGGGGGCCCCCTCCTCTCCGAGGGGCAGAGGCTGGGGCCAGACACAAAGACCAGAAGCCACACACACCCCCCACTTGCTGACCCACTTACCTCGGGCTCCCTGCTCAAGGAGCTGTGCCAGGCTCTGTGGGGGGAGAGCGACCCGCTTTGCCACAGCTCGGTGGCACAGGAGGTAATAGTCATCCAAGATCTGGAGGGAGAGAGAGAGGGGGCGCAGTCAGAGACGCCCATCGAGACCAAGAGGCAGGCTGCTCCATGGGCGGACTGAGGCTGGAAGCCTCCTGGCCTATCCAAAGGCCTTCCTGGACCTGGGCCCGGTCCCCCTGCTCAGCTGAATGCAGGAAGGGCAGCGGCTGCTCCCATGCGATTTCCATCTCCCAGGAGGGGTGGCCCCCACCCTCCCAGGGGGCACCCGATTTGGCCCCCAGGCTGTGCCCCAAGTAACAGCCTCTGGTGGCCGAAGGGGTGTGCCGGCCCAGCTAAGCCCCCCTTCCCAGCAGGCTGCAGGGACTGAGACAGCTCCTCTGCTCTCCAAAGAAGATCCCAGCGACAGACCCCCAAGGAGCAGCAGCAGGGGCCCCCCAAGGGAACTGGTTGGAGGGGAGATGGCCAACTGCCGCACAGCACCCTGCCGCCGCCCCCCCTCAAACTCTCGCCCCTGCCTCCTCCAACAGACACCACTGGCGCTTCTGGGGCGGCCTCTGCTGCAGTGTAGATAGAGGAAGACGACGACACTGGATTTATATCCCACCCTCCACTCAAGAGTCTCAGCGGCTCACAATCTCCTTTATCTTCCTCCCCCACAACAGACACCCTGTGAGGTGGGTGGGCCTGAGAGGGCTCTCCCAGAAGCTGCCCTTTCAAGGACAAGCACTGCAAGAGCCTGCTGGCTGACCCAAGGCCATTCCAGCAGCTGCAAGTGGAGGAGTGGGGAATCAAACCCGGTTCTCCCAGATAAGAGAGCTCTGGCTGACCCAAGGCCATTCCAGCAAGCTGCAATTGGAGGAGTGGGGAATCAAACCCGTTCTCCCAGATAAGAGAGCTCTGGCTGACCCAAGGCCATTCCAGCAGCTGCAAGTGAGGAGTGGGGAATCAAACCCGGTTCTCCCAGATAAGAGAGCTCTGGCTGACCCAAGGCCATTCCAGCAGCTGCAAGTGGAGGAGTGGGGAATCAAACCCGGTTCTCCCAGATAAGAGAGCTCTGGCTGACCCAACGCCATTCAGCAGGTGCAAGTGGAGGAGTGGGGAATCAAACCCGGTTCTCCCAGATAAGAGAGCTCTGGCTGACCCAAGGCCATTCCAGCAGGTGCAAGTGGAGGAGTGGGAATCAAACCCGTTCTCCCAGATAAGAGAGCTCTGGCTGACCCAAGGGCCATTCCAGCAGCTGCAAGTGGAGGAGTGGGGAATCAAACCCGGTTCTCCCAGATAAGAGAGCTCTGGCTGACCCAAGGCCATTCCAGCAGCTGCAATTGGAGGAGTGGGGAATCAAACCCGGTTCTCCCAGATAAGAGAGCTCTGGCTGACCCAAGGCCATTCCAGCAGCTGCAAGTGGAGGAGTGGGGAATCAAACCCGGTTCTCCCAGATAAGAGAGCTCTGGCTGACCCAAGGCCATTCCAGCAGCTGCAATTGGAGGAGTGGGGAATCAAACCCGGTTCTCCCAGATAAGAGAGCTCTGGCTGACCCAAGGCCATTCCAGCAGCTGCAAGTGAAGGAGTGGGGAATCAAACCCGGTTCTCCCAGATAAGAGAGCTCTGGCTGACCCAAGGCCATTCCAGCAGCTGCAAGTGGAGGAGTGGGGAATCAAACCCGGTTCTCCCAGATAGAGAGCTCTGGCTGACCCAACGCCATTCCAGCAGGTGCAAGTGGAGGAGTGGGGAATCAAACCCGGTTCTCCCAGATAAGAGAGCTCTGGCTGACCCAAGGCCATTCCAGCAGGTGCAAGTGGAGGAGTGGGGAATCAAACCCGGTTCTCCCAGATAAGAGAGCTCTGGCTGACCCAAGGCCATTCCAGCAGCTGCAAGTGGAGGAGTGGGGAATCAAACCCGGTTCTCCCAGATAAGAGAGCTCTGCTGACCCAACGCCATTCCAGCAGGTGCAAGTGGAGGAGTGGGGAATCAAACCCGGTTCTCCCAGATAAGAGAGCTCTGGCTGACCCAAGGCCATTCCAGCAGCTGCAAGTGGAGGAGTGGGAATCAAACCCGGTTCTCCAGATAAGAGAGCTCTGGCTGACCCAAGGCCATTCCAGCAGCTGCAAGTGGAGGAGTGGGGAATCAAACCCGGTTCTCCCAGATAAGAGAGCTCTGGCTGACCCAACGCCATTCCAGCAGGTGCAAGTGGAGAGTGGGGAATCAAACCCGGTTCTCCCAGATAAGAGAGCTCTGGCTGACCCAAGGCCATTCCAGCAGGTGCAAGTGGAGGAGTGGGGAATCAAACCCGTTCTCCCAGATAAGAGAGCTCTGCTGACCCAAGCCATTCCAGCAGCTGCAAGTGAGGAGTGGGGAATCAAACCCGGTTCTCCCAGATAAGAGAGCTCTGGCTGACCCAAGGCCATTCCAGCAGCTGCAATTGGAGGAGTGGGGAATCAAACCCGGTTCTCCCAGATAAGAGAGCTCTGGCTGACCCCAAGGCCATTCCAGCAGCTGCAAGTGGAGGAGTGGGGAATCAAACCCGGTTCTCCCAGATAAGAGAGCTCTGGCTGACCCAAGGCCATTCCAGCAGCTGCAATTGGAGGAGTGGGAATCAAACCCGGTTCTCCCAGATAGAGAGCTCTGGCTGACCCAAGGCCATTCCAGCAGCTGCAAGTGAAGAGTGGGGAATCAAACCCGGTTCTCCCAGATAAGAGAGCTCTGGCTGACCAAGGCCATTCCAGCAGCTGCAAGTGGAGGAGTGGGGAATCAAACCCGGTTCTCCCAGATAAGAGAGCTCTGGCTGACCCAACGCCATTCCAGCAGGTGCAAGTGGAGAGTGGGGAATCAAACCCGGTTCTCCCAGATAAGAGAGCTCTGGCTGACCCAAGGCCATTCCAGCAGGTGCAAGTGGAGGAGTGGGGAATCAAACCCGTTCTCCCAGATAAGAGAGCTCTGGCTGACCCAAGGCCATTCCAGCAGCTGCAAGTGGAGGAGTGGGGAATCAAACCCGGTTCTCCCAGATAAGAGAGCTCTGGCTGACCCAACGCCATTCCAGCAGGTGCAAGTGGAGGAGTGGGGAATCAAACCCGGTTCTCCAGATAAGAGAGCTCTGGCTGACCCAAGGCCATTCCAGCAGGTGCAAGTGGAGGAGTGGGGAATCAAACCCGGTTCTCCCAGATAAGAGAGCTATGCTGACCCAAGGCCATTCCAGCAGCTGCAAGTGGAGGAGTGGGGAATCAAACCCGGTTCTCCCAGATAAGAGAGCTCTGGCTGACCCAACGCCATTCAGCAGGTGCAAGTGGAGGAGTGGGGAATCAAACCCGGTTCTCCCAGATAAGAGAGCTATGGCTGACCCAAGGCCATTCCAGCAGGTGCAAGTGGAGGAGTGGGGAATCAAACCCGGTTCTCCCAGATAAGAGAGCTCTGGCTGACCCAAGGCCATTCCAGCAGCTGCAAGTGGAGGAGTGGGGAATCAACCCGGTTCTCCCAGATAAGAGAGCTCTGGCTGACCCAACGCCATTACCAGCAGGTGCAAGTGGAGGAGTGGGGAATCAAACCCGGTTCTCCCAGATAAGAGAGCTCTGGCTGACCCAAGGCCATTCCAGCAGGTGCAAGTGGAGGAGTGGGGAATCAAACCGGTTCTCCCAGATAAGAGAGCTATGGCTGACCCAAAGGCCATTCCAGCAGCTGCAAGTGGAGGAGTGGGGAATCAAACCCGGTTCTCCCAGATAAGAGAGCTCTGGCTGACCCAACGCCATTCCAGCAGGTGCAAGTGGAGGAGTGGGGAATCAAACCCGGTTCTCCCAGATAAGAGAGCTCTGGCTGACCCAAGGCCATTCCAGCAGGTGCAAGTGGAGGAGTGGGGAATCAAACCCGGTTCTCCCAGATAAGAGAGCTATGGCTGACCCAAGGCCATTCCAGCAGGTGCAAGTGGAGGAGTGGGGAATCAAACCCGTTCTCCCAGATAAGAGAGCTCTGGCTGACCCAAGGCCATTCCAGCAGCTGCAAGTGGAGGAGTGGGGAATCAAACCCGGTTCTCCAGATAAGAGAGCTCTGGCTGACCCAAGGCCATTCCAGCAGCTGCAAGTGGAGGAGTGGGGGATCAAACCCGGTTCTCCCAGGTAAGCCAACTTCACCACTACACCAAACTGGCTCTCCATAAGGCCTCCCCAGAAGCCTCCTGAAAATCCTCCTGCCCCCCCTTCCTGCGCCCCACACAGAAAGAATCAGGGCTGCCCCTGAACCAACTGGCTGAGGCAATGCCAACAGGCTCCAGGAGGGGGAGGAGGAGGAGACGATGGGGACAGCCACAACCAAGAGAAAAAAAGAAAGATTTCAAAAGCCCAAAGGTGAGCTGGGCCAGGGATCTTTCCCCCAGCCCCCTCCCCTGCACAGGAGGGCCTCCAAGGGCCCAGAAAACAGCCAGCCCTGGAGCAGCAGTTCCCACCCCCCCTGCCAGCCCCCAGACCTTTCCAAAATACAAAAATACAAAAATTGTGCAACAAATACTCTTAACTGGTGTAAATAAAGTTCTATTATAATGAAATGAACAGCCTACAACAGTGGGCATACATTCATACAGTATAAATAGAAATAGAAAACAACAGTCTCAAAACAATATTCCAAGGAGGACCCCACACAGTCACAGAGAGTTTCAAAATGAGTACAATGACTCAAAAATAAAGTTCCACAGGAGTCCCTCCGTTGTTTGTTGACTTCTGAAGGACAAATTCTAGCCTTCACGCAAACCCCGGATTTGATTGCGTTCCGCTGCTCCTGCAGCTTCCTCGTAAGTCAACTGTAAACAACAAAAGTGACCGATAAAAACCACCCTAACCCAAGTGATTTTAAACAAAAACATACAGTTGACTTACGAGAAGCTGCAGGAGCAGCGGAACGCAATCAAATCCGGGGTTTGCGTGAAGGCTAGAATTTGTCCTTCAGAAGTCAACAAACAACGGAGGGACTCCTGTGGAACTTTATTTTTGAGTCATTGTACTCAATTTGAAAACTCTGTGACTGTGTGGGGTCCTCCTTGGAATTTGTTTTGAGACTGTTGTTTTCTATTTCTATTTATTACTGTATGAATGTATGCCCACTGTTGTAGGCTGTTCATTTCATTATAATAGAACTTTATTTACACCAGTTAAGAGTATTTGTGCACAATATTTGTATTTTTGTATTTTTGTATTTCATATATTGTGCTGCCACTGTTCTTTTGCCAGACCTTTCCAAGCAAGAGGCCCTAAAGGAAGACACAAACAGCCACCCCAACTTCAGAGCAAGGAAGGCAATCCTCTCTCCTGCCCCCCACAGCCCAGATCTCACACAAAATACACCCCGCTGCTCAGTCCATGCCCCGAGGAGGAGGAAGAGCCCATGGGGTGCCGGGGCAAGGGAACTGCCCCCCCCCACATACACACGGGGAGAAGAAGGGCCAGGGCCCTTTCTGCCGGCCTCAGCCTTCTCCTAAGAAGAAAAAGCCCAGCAGCCCTCCCTTCAAAGGCTGCCCCCCTCTGACCCAGCCCCACCCCAGGGAGCAGAAAAGGGCCCCCTGCCCGCACAAGGAGAGTGGCTGCCCCCCAAGCACTTGCCGCCGCTGCTGCTGCTGCTTCCAGGAACCAGAGAGGGCAGCAGTGGAGGTGCTCAAAGGACCTCTGCCCACCCCCGGCAGAGTGGGGCGGGGGAGACAAAGCCTCTCCCCACAAGCTGGCAGCTGCTGCCACCCCAGGAGCTCAGGTCAAGGCAGGCCACGCTTCACTCACCACCACCTCTTCCCTGGGGGGCTTCCGATCTGGCTGTGGGGTAGGGGGAAGCGGCGGGGGGTGGGGCAGGCAGCTCCTGAGGCAATGAGGCAGAAATGGGAGGGGGCACCTGGGCAGGCTCTGGACTGCTGGGGCAACAGGCAAGAGAGCCAGGCCGTGGCCACAGCAGGCCAAATCTGGTCCCTTCCCCCACTCTGCCCCTCCAGAGCAGAAGGAGAAAGCAGGGCCCCGCCTCTCCCCTCTGAGCCGAGGGAGGGAGGGGCAGAAGGGGAGGCGACATTGGTACACATTCCCCCCCCCCTCGCTAAGTGACCAGAGGGGCGGCGCTCATTGACTGCAAAATCTCCTTGAATGGGGACGTTAGTCCTGGATCAATTCTTATCCGTGTTGCAGAAAACAGAACGTTTTGAACTTGAAGATGCCATCCTTTGAAAAAGCTTCCAGTGCGACGAGGGTGTGATTGGGGCTGGCCAGCCCACTGGATGAAACCTTTGCAAGTTTTGGACTTTGAAATGACATTCTTAACTTCTGGTTTAAACTACATGAAGCTACACTGATTGGTTTTCAGACCAGTTTGAAATTTATGACTGCAATCACAATTCTACAGAAGAATTGCCATGACATGGAAAGACTTTGTAGAAACTTGGACTTGTAACTGAGGTGTTTTCCTGGTCCACCATTAGCCCGTGGTTTGCCCATGTTGCTTTGAATTAACAGGAAACGAGGTTGTCTTTTGTAAATTCAAAAGTGGTTTGCTTGATGTCATTTAATTGGATCACTGACCTTGCACTCAGTTATTTCTTGTCTTTGTAACCTCTTCTGAGTGTCTCTCACGTTCCTGATGCTTCTCAAGGCACCCCAGCCCGAGGCTGCCTGCCAGCTGGCCAATAAAACACATGGCCTTTTTAGTGGGGAGGGGAGCTTTTCGGCTCTATGCCCCACCAAGGGCCCTCCCCAACTGCCAGAATCCCAAGGTCCCTTCTCTAAACTCCAGGAATTCCCCACCAGGAGTTGGCAAGCCTACATCCCTGCCCACCACTCCCCCACGACCTCCCCGTCCAGCACCCGACCCAAGCAGACCGAATGGAGGGTCAGGTGACCAGGAGGCTGATACCAGCCCTGCAGGGGAAACACGAGCTAGGCCTTTGAGCGCAGGCCGCTCCAGAAAGAAGGCTGGTCTTTGCCCCGGAAGACACCTGAGAAGGGGGGAGGAGGGGGGGGAGCAAACTGGCAAGGCAAACAGACAAAGCTGCTTCCCGCCTGGGGCTGCCACATCAGCGGGGGGGGGGGGGGCACATTCTGCTGAGTGAACAACCACTCTGCCCCCTTCTTACTGGGCAAAAGGGGGCATTTGGGGAAACACAAACATAGGCAATACTTAGTTATCGAGCCTAAACTTTTTTTCTTTCTCACCATAAAAAGCGTCATTTATAACTTTGTTAGCATAGATAATTGTGCTCTTTGGCAGAATTATGAAAATGACTTTGATTTCTACAACCAACATTCTGAGCATGCCCACAACTAAAGGAAGAAGAGGTTGCAAACTGCTGGACTTTCCACTACATTAGCAGGAAAGTATTACTTTTTATCATTTGAGAGGTAGGAAAAAACAAAAGCTTAAACTCAAAACCCAGGGAATTTTGTAGGGATGGCAGGTCTTATCTGCCCAGAAACCACCTCATGCAGGAACAACCAGCATGCAGCTTATTCGAGTGCCAACTCTGTAAGACTGACAACACTGAAATTCAATGATGTTTTACCATCATATGCATATGAATTGTGAAAAATTAGTCACATCTGAGCAATAAATATGCTGTAGCGATAATCACCTCCTAATACTGAGGACTGAATGTTTTACGCAAGGCATCCTGTGCATAGCGAGTGATTTGTCAAAAAATGTTTCTAAAAGAAAATATGTTGTGGAGTTTTTTCTCCAGTGCTCCCCAAAATGTCGATTTTTCCGTTAGTAAAATGGGGGGAAGTTATCTGACCCCTCTTGCCTCCCTATCTCCAGTCAGGTCTGCGTGCCAGCTCAAGCACATCCACCCCCGCTCTCTCCGCCCCCCCCCCCCCGATAATGAACCAAACACAGACAGTGTCTGGAGAAAAAGCAGGCCCTGCCTTGCCTCTTTCCCATCCCCACTGGCATCATCCTGACGCAGCCCTGCCCATTGCGGGCACTGAAGCCCAGGTGAGTCCCCCTGCATCTCCCAATGATGTTTCCTGATTGGAGTGCCAAAAAGGCATCACAGTGCCACATCTGCGAGGCAGCTGCTGAACTACTCTTAGAGTGAAAACAATGGGTTCAGCCGGGCCCTTTGTGCCAGTCCATCTAAATCCATTCTTGCGAGTCCCACCCTCTGCTGCTGACAGGAGCGGCTCCCTTCCTTCAGGCCCCCCCAGCCCAGCCTCATCTTCTCCAGACTGAACCCTGCCCGGTCCTTCAGCCTCTCCTCAGAGGGCTTGAAGAATTCTCTACCTGCAGCAACCGCCCCTGTCAGTCACACGTGGCCACGGTCCACTCTTGGCCAAGGAGGTCCTTTACGCCCAGCAAGAACTCCCCCCACCCATCCAGCCTCCTTCACTGCACACCCAGCCCTGGCGCTACTCGCGTCCCCAAGAAGCGGGACTCACCGGGCCGAAGTTCACAAAGCCATGCTTGCGGGCCAGCCTTTCCACTTCCTTTGGCCCGGCAGGGACCCGTACAGCCCAGGTGTTGGTGTAGAGGTGCTGGCCCCACCACGCCCCCGACCAGGAGTTCCAGAGCCAGCACAAAAGTCCACAGCAAGAGCAAGCAAAGGTGGCCTCAGATCCATGAAAGCCAGGAGCAGGTGGGGGGAGGAAGGCCGGGAAGCTCAGAGGGGACCCTTGCTCCGTCTAGCAAGGCCCCAGTCAGTCCGAGGTAGCATGTGGCAGGAGATCAGGCAGGCAGCAGGAGGGGAGGAAAAAGCCGGAGCCTCTCAGCGCCAGGTCACCTGCACGGCACCTGGGGGCGAAAGCACACATCAGACTCTGCATCCAGTCCATCTCCTATCAGAATAAGCTGCCCTGACTCTGGACAGGCCCTCCCAAGGCACATGCAAGCACAGAGTGTCCCTCACCCCCAGCCACCCCCCAGGGTCAGCAGCACTGAGCAGCTTCCAAGGGAGCGTGGCCACCAGCCCCCCCCCCCCCCCCGAGCGCCCTGGACAACAGCCACACAAGGCAAGTCGTGTGCCGAAGCCAATCCCTTTGCCCGAGGAAGAGGAGGAGGGGAGAGCAAAAGAGGTGAGGCAGCAGCAGCCTTGGGCAAGCCCTGTTGGCCAGTTGCAGGGGATGCCCTTGCAATCCATGGGCAGCGGACACTTGAGGGTTCTTTCTACACTGTGTGGAGTAATGGTCACGTTAAGCCCAATGCATGCGCAGCTCAAGGCGTATCCAAGTGCGGGGCCCGTGCTCCAGTGACCACGCTGGGTCTTTGTGCCCAAGGGACTGTGGTGAGCCAGTGTCTCAGGGGAGTTCCCAAGCAGACATCAGCTCATTCTTCACCACAACAGGTGCACATCCATGGACCGGGGGCACAGGCCATGCAATCCGTCCCCAACCTGGGCCACAGAGGCCAGTCTCCTCCCTGGTGCCGATCCCTTTAAGTGGAGCTGCTGGGCACTGGACCCGGGACCTTGCGGGGGCCCCTGCCTTGCCCCACCTGCCCCAGAGGGAGCTCTGTGCTCTGAAAGGACCGGCCTGCCTCCAGCCACCCCACCCCGCAGGAAGCATCAGGGCCTGGAGGAGGTCCGAGGGCCGCGCGGCGGCGGCGGCAGTGCTGGGGCTTTGGGCAGGGAGCCTGAGGCTCAAACCCGGGGGGGGGGGGCGGGCAGGCCACCCTCCCCCCGGGGAGAGGCTGCCAGGAATGGCAAGCCCCGCCGCGCCTCCAGAGCCCCGAGCCAGCCAGAGAGGCCTTCCCCCCCCACCCCCCGGGCCTCTCCTCCCCGCGGAGCCCCGGCCGCCGCCCCCTGCTGCGGGGGTGTCCGGCGCCCCCCTCCGGAGCGCTTCCCGCCGCGGCGGCAGCAGCCAAGGTCGCCCCCCCCCCCCCCGCCGCTCACCTCCGTCCTGCCCGGGCCGGGAGCTCCTCCGGCTGCGCTCGCCTCGCCTCGCCCGGCCTGGCCAGCCCCTGTGCACCGGAGCCCGGGCGGGCGGGCGAGCCGAGGCCAGGCAGGCAGGCGCTTGTTTACGCCGACGAGGCGCCCCGCCAGCCAGCCAGCCCCGGGCCGGGGAGAGGGAGGGAGAGAGAGGCCCCCCACCCCGCAACTCGCTCGGCTGGAAGGGCAGCCCCCACCCCCGGGCGACTGACCCCGGCCGCCGCTTCCTCCTCCTCCTCCTCCTCGTCGAAGCCCTTCTCCGAAGGCCAGCCTGCCCGACGACGCGCAAGCGGCTGCCACTTCCTGCCTGCCTCCCTCCCTCCCTCCGCCCGGCCGCGCCGATCTGCCCGCCTCCCCGCCGCCAACACCTTCCAGGTGCCAGGCCGCCGCCCCCACGGGAGCCTCACCCGCTGGCCAGGGTGCCCACACCAGCCAGGAGGCGCCTTTCTGCCACCCCCCACCAGCCCCTCACCATGGCCCTGGGCTCAGAGTGGAGCAGCCCCCCCTCCCCCCAGCCCGGGAAATGTGGCGGGTGAACTCCAGCCACCCCCCCCCCCCCTGCCTGATACCGCCTTGGCCGGGCCCTGCCACTCTGCCTCTTCTCCACTGCCGCAGACACACTCACACAACCACCCCTCTGGATCTCTTGTAGGACAGGCAGAAGAAGTCCCCCTCCTCCAGTCAGTCTCTCAGAGGACCAGGATTAGGCCCTGCCTCACCACTGCATTGCTGCCTCCTTTTCTGAGCTCAAGCAGCTTGGTGTGCAAGAAAACCCCACCACCACCACAAGAATCCTTCCAAGAGCCCTGCAAGGCAGGCCACTCTTCTGACCGCAGGGAAAGCAGCTTGCCTGAGGCCACCTCGAGAGTCCTTGAGGACTGCCGCTCACAGCATCACCCTCAGAGCAGCTTTGGAGAGCCCCTGCCGCATCAGGCAGCCACCTGTGCTGGCAGAGCAACTCACCCAACCTTGCTGGCGTCACTCAAACCAGGGCCTGCCCCCTATGCAGGTGGACGCAACAGTGCATTCTATTAGCAATGCTCCGCGGGCTGGCACGCACTCTCGGGGTCTCCCCACTTGCCTCCTCTGCAACAAAGCACAGCCCTTGGAAGCGATGAGTAAAGGCCAGCGGGTAGACCCTCTTCTCAGGCAAGGGGGGGGGGGGGTATAGCTCCCTGGCAGGCACTGGCTCTTCCTTCATGCTAGCTGTCTGGGGGACAGGCTCCAAGCGGCCCTGCTCCCTCCCCTCTATCCAAAGGGTCTGGCACACCCACCTGCCCCAGACCGAGGGAGGGAGACAGATGCTCCGCAAGAGGGTCTCCTTGAGAGAACCTGCAAAGAAGCAAGAGAGCCCCAAGAGGCCAGGCCTGTCCCCTTTACCCAAACCATCTCGCTTGATGCACCACACACGTACAAAGTAGCCTTGGCTTTTTAATCCTCCCTGGTTTATAATGCTGCTTTTGCATATTCCGTTTGTGCCTTTGAGCTTTTACTGACATCTGTCCCACGCAGGTTTCTGGCCAGAAACTGGATCAGTGTAGAAACATGACGCAAGAAGTGACTGTTCCAGGAAAGTTTGTGAAAGGGGCACACACAAAACCTCAGGCCTCAAAAGCTGTATCAAAGCAGGAAATCAGACAGGTATCTTTGGTGTTACTGAAAACAAGCCAGACAGCCAGAAAGTCACCCCAGCAATTATCTTAACACACTCAGAATTAGTCAGCTCTGCTAGGGGAAATCACAAACATCTGGTAATTTTCTTTGATAAGGCCAGCATCATGTTTAAAGTGGTTTGGGGGTGTGGGGGGAGATCTTACTTCAAAAACCGCCAGCCTTCAGGACTTCCTGTTCTGTGTTGCAGGAAGCTGCAGGCTTTTTCTGGGAAAGGTCTTGTTAAGAATGTGCTCTCCTCGGGAACGGCTTCCGCAAGCATTTGGGCAGCCCTGAAAAGAATGAAGATTAACTGGTCTCTCTTTCTGACGTCGTCACTGCATCATGTGTATTCTTTTTGGCATTAGTGGTCTGGACAGCACTCAAATTAGTCTGTTCTGCAGCCGTGTGACTCGCTTGTCCACAAGGACGCACCTAAATACACTAAGGAGGGCTACTTTTAGCCATACTTCCTTACCTATAAAAACAGATCCACACTGTGGCTCTGCTTTGTAGAGTTGCTGTGCAACTGGATGCAAACCCCTTCATAAGCCAGCATGGTGGGATGCGTAGAATGTTAGGCTAGGATGTGGGAGCTGCAGATTCAACCCCCCCCCCTTCCGCCATAGAGGCTTGGGGCCACACACTCTCTCAGCCTCGCCTCCCTCATAGGGTTGTTGTGAGGATAAAACAGGAGACAGGGAAAAGATGCAACTGCTTTGGAAACCCCCCCACACACACACTGGGTAGAAAGGCAGGGGATAAATGAGGTACATAAGATATAAATGGGATCAACAGAAGCAGCCAGGATATTTGCCACTAATGACTGGGACAGGCAGCAACAGAAATGTAAAGGTCTGGGCGGGGGGGGGGGGCTTTTTGAGACTGGAAAAAAAACATATGAAAGGTTTTCTCTTTCATAATGAGTTAAATGCTTCTTAAAGGAAGTCCCCCCCTAAAAAAAAAGTTATAGCTTAAGAAAAAGTTTTCAGACTCTACATTTTTCCAGTGAAAAACACCTTTGTGACACCATTGCCAGAAAGTGCTTTTTTAAAACAAAATAACACAAATAATGGAGACCCAGCTTGCTATCATGGTTAAGACCAGTAGACTCTAATCTGAAGAACCAGGTTTGATTCCCCACTTCTCCACATGCAGCCAGCTGGGTGACCTTGGGTTAGTCACAGTTCTCTCGGAACAATCTTGACCCTCAAAGGGAGGGTGTCTGTTGTGGGAAGAGGAAGGGAAGGTGATGGTAGGCTGCTCTGAGACCCCTTTGGGTACTGAAGGGCAGGGTTTAAAACCAACTCATCTTCAAATATCTCATACATCATCTAGATGGTTTCCAGAGCATTTTGACCCAGTTACCATGATGGATATTGACAGGATCCTGGGATCCAGGAAGGCCACAACTTGTGTATTTGACTCTTCCCCCTGCTGCTAAAATCATGTAAGAGTCACACTGATGAGCCCTTGATGTCTACAGTACATCACTCTGGGCACCTTCCCTTGGCCACTCAAACACAAGGTTATCTGCTCATTAATTTAAAGACCATCCCTACAGAAAAACGATGTAGCCAACAATTATCACCCAGTCTCTCATCTGTCCTTTCTGGGCAAAGTGACTGACAGGACTCTAGCCGAACAACTCCTGCTCTTCCTGCGTGACTCATCTGGTCTGGACTCTTTTCAGGCTGGGCAATGGGGCAGAGATGGCCCTGACGGCTTTATTTGATGACCTCTCTTCTGTCTGGAGGTAGAGAAAGGCCAGGCCTCTCTGTGGCTCTTGTGAGAGCTGCAGCCTTTGATACAGGACATCACATCATACTCTGGAGATGTGGGTGTGCCTGGAACTGGTTTAAATTGTTCCTCTAAAGGCTGCCATTGGAGACCAGCTACCTCCAGTGTGGCAGCTGTCTGGTGGGGCTCCGTGGGGCATAATCTGACTCCCATGTTGTTCAGCCCCTTTACAAGAAATCATTCACAGTCATGGAACTGGACTCTATCAAGCATTGACCTGGCTCTTTAAGAACTGCCAGCTGCCTCAGCTGAAGGAGGAGGGGGCTCCTCTGCTCACCACAACCAGCTCACTCATCTGAGCAGGGCCTTTGCAGGGGCCAACCTGCAAAGGAACAAAATCAACCCTGTCCATACAGGTGCCTTCTCTGCTGTGGCCCCTGCCTTATGGAATGGTCTGCCTGGTGAGGTCATGCAGGCTCCCAGCTTCTGTCACTCCACAGACTGTTAAACAGGATTATTTAGGAGGGTGTTTTTATCAAGCTGGGATGGTTACAACAGAATGGTTCAGGAAGGTACTTCTATAAAGGAGACAGGACTGTGAACTGTACCACTCTGTAGTATGTGTCACTTGTTTACTGTATAACCTTGCTGTCCCTGTATTGTTTTATATTTAATACCATTTCCTGCTTTGTATCTAGTCTAATATTTTATGCCTTGTTTCAGATTGCTGGAATCCTGTTACACTGCTTATTAGATAGCTGACCCTGCTGTTTGCATTGATGCACACAGTGTCACCTGCCTTCAATCTTAGTGAGAAAGGCAGCCTAGAAATAACGGAATAAATTAGACACTATATGTTATACTCACTCGAGGGATGCAGGGCAAGGAAAGAACTCCAGTGCCCTTACTAGCTGGGCAGAAGAGGAAATCGCAGAATCCTAGAGTTGGAAGGGACCTCCAGGGTCATCTAGTCCAACCCTCTGCACAATGCAGTAAACTCAGAAATACCTCCCCCACACCCCCAGTGACCCCTACTCTACTCCAAGAAGGTGGCATAAAGCCCCCCAAACCTTCCAGGATCTCTGGCCAAACCGTCCTGGAGAAAAACTGCTGCCTGACCCCAAAGTGGGGGTCAGCATTTCCTTGCGGGGGTGTAAGAAAGGGCCATGAGAAGGACGAGACGCATCCCTTCCTGCCCTCCTTCTCATGCTCCGCCCAAGCCTCGCTGTCCAGCGCTTGCGGGGGGTGGGCTGTGCCCGCGCCCACCACCACGTTCGAAGGCCCCGCAGTCCTCCACTGGATCTCTCAGGCCGCCCGCCCGCCAGCCCTCCGTGTGCCGCAGGAGTCTCGGCCCCATCCAGGGGCGGGGCGGGGCGGTCCAGCGCCGCGGTTGCGAGTGCGAATCCAGGCGAGAGAGGTACTAACCCGAGGCTGCCAAAGCGAGAGAGCCTGGCGCCCTCCTCCAGGGCAGCCCCAGAAGAGGAGGAGGAGGAGGAGTGGCCGCCTCTCCCCCTCTGCGGCGGGGGCGAACAGCGACTCACGCAGAGCCGCGCCCCTCCCTCCGTCCCTCGCCCTCTCAGCCCCCGCCAGGAGGAGGAAGTCCCGCCTCCGGAAGCGGGCTGCGCCAAGGGACTCTTCCTTCCTGCTCTGGCGGCCCCTTGCCGGAAGTGCGTGACCCGCGCGGGAAAACTTCCGGGTCGCCTCAGCGGTGGTCGCCAACGTCGCTGCAGCAGGCGGGCCGCTCCTCTCCTCCCCTCCCGGTCACCATGGCGGGCTCCGGCGGCGGCAGCGGCGGCAGCGCCAGCGCCCTCATGAAGCAGCCCCCCATCCAGTCCACGGCCGGCGCCGTCCCGGTCCGCAACGAGAAGGGTGAGCGGGAGACCCGGTGGGGGGAGGCGGGCGGGGTGGGGTGGGGGCCGCGCTGACCGCCGCCGCTTCCTCCCCCGCAGGCGAGATCTCCATGGAGAAGGTGAAGGTGAAGCGCTACGTGTCCGGCAAGCGGCCCGACTACGCGCCCATGGAGTCGTCCGACGAGGAGGACGAGGAGTTCCAGTTCATCAAGAAGGCCAAGGAGCAGGAGCTCGAGCCCGAGGAGAAAGACGAAGAGCTGGCCAGCGACCCCCGGCTGCGGCGCCTCCAAAACCGCATCAGCGAGGACGTGGAGGAGAGGTTGGCCTGGCCGGGGCTGTGGCACCCACCCAAAGATCGTCTGAAGCTCTAGGCCAGGGGTGCATAAGAGCCACGTAGAATAAACATTAGGTGTTTGAGAGCCGGAAAGAAGGCAGGCAAATAGATGGGGGAAGGAGGGAGAGTGGAAAGAAAGCAACTTTAAATGCACTCTCCAAGCTGGCTTGGTTTGCAGAAGTGATTTAAAGAGAAAAATGCCTTTTCCAGGTCAGCTAATGGGGTGGGGCTTCAAGAGCCACACAATATGTGTGAAAGAACCACATGTGGCTCTTCTAGGCAGATGAGAGGAAGAGGCACAGAAGCCAAGTTATGCCTGCACATGTGACGAGGCAGCTGTTTCAAAATCTCTGGCTTACAACTGAGTTTATTTTCCAGGCTGGCAAGGCACCGTAAGATTGTGGAGCCAGAAGTGGTGGGGGAGAGTGACTCCGAAGTGGAGGGAGAGGCATGGCACATGGAACGGGAGGACACCAGTGAAGAAGAAGAGGAAGAAATTGATGATGAGGTACAGATCTGGTTGCACTCTAGATTCCAACACTCTTAGGCTTTGTGTTTTGGGTGGAACCACGTGAAGCTTGCAAATAACAAAGTTATTCCAACACTGCCAGGGGTCGGACATTTGTGCTGCTGCATCCTTCTGAATTTCAGAAGTATGTTTTCTTGTAGAAACACATTATTACATAAAAATATCTAATACCAACTCAGACTAGTCATCTAGTCTGACTGGCATGAGTTTCAGCACATTATTTGTGATTTTATAACTGAAGATTCTGAAGAATGTCTAACTTTTATTAATTGCGTATGTAAGATATCTCTTTCTAATACAGCCACAGGGACTGTGCTTCACCCTTTCTCTGTTGCTAGGAAATTGAGCGCCGCCGTAGCATGATGCGGCAACGTGCCCAGGAGCGGAAGAATGAGGAGATGGAAGTGATGGAGCTGGAAGATGAAGGCCACTCTGGGGAGGAGTCAGAGTCTGAGTCGGAATACGAGGAATACACAGACAGTGAGGATGAGACTGAGCCACGCCTCAAACCAGTCTTCATCCGCAAGTAGGGGCCTTTGCTGCTTTGAGGCGGGTGGAAGTTAATTCTCATCAACTGATTTCATATTAGGGCGGCATCAGAAGGGGCCGGGAATCTGCTGTGAAAGCATTCCCTGTTTTGCAACACTGGCATGGTTTCTTCTTGTTGGTAGCATGAGAAGGCATGGTCTCTGGAGTTCCCCAGAAGAAGCCGGGGAGTTCATCAAATTCATGCATGGATTCTAGAGGGCAGTTTCATGGCTGTCATTCTGCACAGAGTAGGGCAGTAAAGAGCACAGGGCTCACCACAAATGTCTCTGCAGGAAGGACCGAGTCACAGTCCAGGAACGAGAGGCAGAGGCAGTGAAGCAGAAAGAACTGGAGCAGGAGGCGAAGCGGATGGCTGAGGAGAGGCGCAAGTACACGCTTAAGGTAAGAGGGAAACACAAGAATGCTGCTCTGAGGGTGGAACAGAGAGCTAGACAGGGTCAGGAACTCACCACATTGACTGACATTGCAGATCGTGGAAGAGGAAGCGAAGAAAGAGCTGGAGGAAAACAGGCGGTCTTTGGCTGCCCTGGATGCGCTTGACACCGATGATGAAAATGATGAGGAAGAATACGAGGCCTGGAAAGTCCGGGAGTTGAAGCGGATCAAGCGGGACCGTGAAGAACGGGAAGCGTAAGTGTAGTTGGGCCAGAGCTAAGGGCCATTTTCTTCTCTGAATACCTGAGGCACAGCGTCAAACAGGGCTTTGTCTATGGTGGCTGCCTCAAGACGAGGGAGTTTTCTGGACTGAGGAGGAGCTGGAGTTTTTGAGGTGAATTCTAGTGGGATTTGATTCCTTTGATCTGGCAAGGAGTTTAGTAGATGATTTGGAAAGCAGGTGCAAGTATAAACCAATTTTTAAAAACCTAAAGCTTGATTTTTAAAATGTGATTACTTTTTTAAAAATTGGTTAAACATTTTATTCAGCTTTAAACTATAACAGAAACATATGAATGCCTATGCAGTCTCTTAAATATGAATTAGAACCTCTGTCAAGCAAAATGAGAGAAAGGTAGGTTTTAAATGGAGGAGGCTGTACAATAAGCGTTATGCGTGACAACACAAGTCAAACTATGTTACTGTGTAAATTGGAACAATTAGATTTTATCTTGCTCTTGTTACCAGACTTGCTTCTGGAGAGCTCTGAACACAGTGTTTTTTGGACAAGTAATGTTTGATATCTTTTTGTAGTAGAAGCCAAAGTGAAACCTTTAACATTGTGATTAATCACGTCAGCACATATGGTTACAGCAGAAGTTTTAGAGTTAGCATGACAGCTCATTGGTCACAAACCATTGTCAGGGCAACTTACTAGCATGCATGCTGACTCAGAGAATATATAAATTGGTTGGGAAGCTGATTGAAATACTTGTTTTTGTTTGCTTTTTTCCTGGGCAAATGCAAGTCTCTCCACCATGGGAGATGGGGCATGCATGGAGAGGCTATCTGTGCAGCCACCCTGAGCCTGCTTCAGCAGGGAGGGTGGGATATAAATTGATTAAACGAAACAGATTCCTGAATGGAACTTTAACCTTTCTGTAGGCTAGAGAAGGAGAAGGCAGAGATTGAGCGTGTGAGGAATCTGACAGAGGAGGAACGCCGCGCAGAGCTCCGAGCAAATGGCAAAGTCATCACCAACAAGGCAGTGAAGGGCAAATACAAATTCCTGCAGAAGTACTACCATCGGGGGGCCTTCTTCATGGTATGTGGGGAGCACTGGTGAGGAGGGGAGAGAAGTCCAGGGTCTGCACACGGACTGTATCTGCATCTCCAACTCACGGCATCTCAGGCAGTGGTGCTGGGACAGCCCCTTTTCTGCCTGGGACCTGTAGGAGAGGAGAAGCTTCTGGAATGCAGCAGGAGCTGTGTTGGGAGGAGCCTGAAGTGGGCCTGTTGGCATCACTGCAGGGCCTGGGAAGAAGAAATGGCCTCTGCTTCATTTGAGTGTTCCCTGAACTACCCATAGAGGCATTTTTCTCCAGCACAAACCAATGGAGAGGAGAGAAGGTGTGAGGCCTTGCCCCCCACTCAACCCTGACTCTTTACTCCCAGGATGAAGATGAAGATGTGTACAAGAGGGACTTCAGTGCCCCAACTCTGGAGGATCACTTCAACAAGACCATCTTGCCAAAAGTCATGCAGGTGAAAGAGGAACACTTTTTTTGGAGGGGCGGGACACAACCTGTAGCTAACTTGAATTTTCCCTTATGTATCCATAACCCCCACGCCACCCCCAATGCCTGGAGTTTTACTGAAATCAAAGGTGATTCTTTGGCCACTGCTCAAAATTTACCCTTTCCTTAAAATTCTCTTCTGCTTTCCAGGTGAAGAACTTTGGGCGTTCTGGGCGAACTAAATACACGCACTTGGTGGACCAGGATACCACCTCCTTTGACTCCGCCTGGGGCCAGGAGAGTGCACAAAATACCAAGTTCTTCAAGCAGAAGGCAGCTGGGGTGCGGGATGTCTTTGAGAGGCCCTCTGCCAAGAAGCGGAAGGTGAACTGAAGGGGGAGAGCAGTGCAGGGCATGGGACATTGGCCCCAATGCTTAGGGGAGGAGGTCATGGAGTATTGGCACAGGTGTGGGCCAGACCCGTCCTCCCCTCTTGGATGCCTCAGTGGGGTAGAGCAGCAGACAAGCCAGCCAGCACCATAACTTCTGGTCCCCCTGCTGCAGAACGGCTGCCTGGCTACAAGTCCTTTTCGTAGCATGCGGGGGGGGGTGCTTTTTGGCAGATTGTAAATTATTTTTGTTCTTTATGTGGGGGGAGGGGAAATAAGATGAAACCATATTAAAGGTTTTTTACAATCTGCTGCTGTGCTGCTTAATGGTGGAAGGGGGGAAGCGCCGTCACAGCGGCTGCTGCAGCAAAGGCTTGCTGGTGGTGGCAGATGTGGCCAGGTGAGATCAGTGGCTTCTACTGCTTGAGGCAAAACTCAGCTGGAGCTGAGGCCTCATCAGGTTTCTCTGTCTACAGCAGGACTATGCTCAGTAAGACCACTTACAGATGTTGAAATAGGTTAACATTGAGACAGTGGGGACTGCTGGTGGGCCCTCTGTGCCAATAGTGTAACCGTTTTCATGCCACAACATACGAGCTGTGGCCTGCTGCAGAAAGTGGAATCAAGCTTGAGTGACTGATGGAAGTCAAACTCTCTATGCACAAGTTGTTAGGGAAGGAGTTGTAGGCAAAAGCCACATCACAATACCTTTCACTCAATTTCAAAAATGACAGCACTGTCTGCGAGCTGTCAAGTTCTCCAGAACTCTTCAGCAGACTGGACGCAAGGAAGAATAAAAGCAGGTATGATATTAAGAGCTGCTTCTGCTGTGCTCCTGAGTGAAATGCTGAGCAACTCTGCAGGGTTGCAGGAGTGGCCCTTAATGCTGCAGATGAAGTAAAGCTGACCAATTGGCACAGGCTAAGCCGGAGCCACCTTGGGCAGAAAGTCCACCACGTGCTTCTCTCCTCTCAGCCTCCAAAGGATCCAACTACTTTTCCTCCTGTTAGAGATTGTTGGGCTATTTATCACTGGCCTTTGTTTCCAGTGGCAAGAATCTGTTTATTACTTGCTCCCAGAATGCCAGCAGTGCAGCAAACCACCAGCAGCATTTTAAATCTGCCAATCCCACATAATTCATTTCAGTAACAAGAACCAGCTGTTTGGATCATGTCCTGAGAAAATCTGCTGCACTTTATGTATTGCTTGTTTTTGTAATATGCAGCTGGATGAAGCTTTCACACTGTTCTGTGTTATAGTTATTTTATTAAGTCAACAAAAATGTGATTTTGGACATTGATAAGGATTTCCATTCATGCGGGAGAGCTAACACCAGCGTTACCCCACTGAAGAGACAGAGGTCATACAGTGGATCCTGTTCAATCCCATGTGAACGGCATCATTTCAAACACCTTCTAATCCAGTAGCTTTAATGCTGAGTACAGTACACCATATGCTGAGAAAAGGCAAAGTTCTTTCATTCTCTCCTTTGGTGCATCAGCTCTCAATTGGTAAGGGCGATCAGTGCCTCCACGACATTTCCCATGTGTTCCCGTAAGCTGCGCTCAGCTGCTGCCCTAGATATCTCCATCTCATTCATCTGTGGGGAAAACAAAAAAGAGTTGGGGCTGCGCCTGCTGTGTCATACCTGCAGAAAGCTGTTTCCACTGGCAAACCTAAGACTCACAATCAGCTCCAAATCTTCTTTCTTGATTGTAACTTTGGCCAGTTCCTTCTCTCTGAAAGCAAAAGGAAAAGCTATTCAGGGCCCCCAGACAACATCCAACTCCACAATAAAGTCTGATGCTCCACAACCGGCAGCATTTGGGCTGCAGCACACTGAACAGAAGCAGAATTCTGGTGCTGAACTAGCAAACTGAAGTTTGATTTTATTTGACTTACATCCTGCCCTCCCCCATGGTTTCTGCTGCTGTAAAGCAAGCAAAAAGATGCAATTAAAGATTTATGGTTACACTAATTTCTTAACATTTGAAACATGTACAGCCTCCTCCTGCAGTTAAAACAGGTGTAAAACCTTTATGGAAAACGCCAAACGCTTGCAGTAACTATAGGGATCAGCTTTGGCACCAAGCCACCTTCATAGCCCACAGCTGGCACACGGCAGCTCTTACGGGGTGGCTGAGAAAGCAGCCGATGACAGGAAGAACTCACCGCTCCTGCCTTGCTTTCTGCTCTCTGGATCTTCTGTCTCCGATCACAGACATGGCCTGTTAGGGGGGAGAGGCGATTCCAGAATGTGTGATTAATTCATCAAGTGTCCATCTGCCAGACTACCCACATCATATACTTGACACATAAGATCCCTTAGAGGAGCCATGCTGGATCGCACACACACAGTCCAGCGTCCTCTTTCCTTACTCAGATGCCAGATGAAAGCCCACATGGGGGCCTGCTGATTGCTCCGCAACACAGCATGATCAGAGGGATGCTGCATCTGAATCCAGAGACTCCATTTTACTACCATGGCTAATAGCCAAAACCAGATCTATCCAGGAAAGGAAAGGTCCCCTGTGCAAGCACCAGTTGTTTCTGACTCTGGGGTGACGTTTCACAACATTTTCACGGCAGACTTTTTACGGGGTGGTTTGCCATCGCCTTCCCCAGTCTTTTACACTCTTCCCCCTAGCAAGCTGGGTACTCATTTTACCGACCTCGGAAGGATGGAAGGCTGAGTCAACCTTGGGCCGGCAACCTGAATCCAGCTTCTGCTGGAATCGAACTCTGGTCGTGAGCTGAGAGTTCAGATCACAGTACTGCAGTACTGCTGCTTTACCACTCTGCGCCATGGGGCTGCTTAGATCTATCCAACCCCCTTTTTAAATCCATCTCATCCCAGTTCATGGCAGTGAGCCCTACAAGGCAGCGACACACTGTGTAAAGAAACAGAAGCAACTCTGAGTCCAGCAGTACATTGTCATACATCCACTGCCAGTAAGGGAGAAGGTGAAAAGTTCTTTCTGTGTTGTAGAGAAGGCTGATTCACTATAGAATTAAGTATCAGAGAGATTTTGTAAGAAAAAATATTATTTGTATTAGCAAAAACGTATGTTTGAAGCAGCTGTTCAAAGGGTTATATTGGTTTGGTTACGATTCTTTGAATTTAGGCAGATTGTGAGAAGAGGGCAGGAAGGGTTGCATCATGCTTAGTTCTCATGGCCCTTTCTCACACACCCAGGGAAACTGTTTGCCACTTTGGGATCAGGGAGCAATTTTTCTCAAGCCCAGTTTGGCCAGGGGCCGTGGAAGGTCCCCCGCCCTCATCTTCTTACATGGAGCAAGTGTCACTGGGTGTGTGTGGGGGGGAGGTATTTGTGGGTTTCCTGCATTTTGCAGGGGGTTGGACTAGATGGTCCTGGAGGTCCCTTCCAACTCTATTATTCATACCTCAATCACCATTACTGAAACCAAAAAGCAAGACATGTTTTTTCTTTCCTGTTCCCAACTCTTCAATGCCAGTTTGGGGAGAGCCAGTTTGGTGTAGTGGTTAAGTGTGCGGACTCTTATCTGGGAGAACCGGGTTTGATTCCCCACTCCTCCACTTGCACCTGCTGAAATGGCCTTGGGTCAGCCGTAGCTCTGGCAGAGGTTGTCCTTGAAAGGGCAGCTATTGTGAGAGCCCTCTCCAGCCCCACCCACCTCCCAGGGTGTCTGTTGTGGGGGAGGAAGGGAAAGGAGATTGTGAGCCGCTCTGAGACTCTTCGGAGTGGAGGGCGGGATATAAATCCAATATCTTCTTTTAAAAGGTGTCATCCCAAACTGTACACATTATTCCAAATGGGGCCTCAGTGGGGGTTTGTATAAGGGCAGAATTACTGTATTTATTGACAACCCCTTAACACAGATCAAAATTGGCATCTGGTAGTCTATAGCAGGGGTGTCCAAACAGTGGTTCAGGAGCCGCATGGAGCTCCTCCACACATTGTGTGGCTCTCGAAGCCCGCCCCCCCCCCGGCTGACTTGGAGAAGCCATCGCTCTCTTGAAAGCACTTTGCCAAGCCAAGCAGCGGGCAGCTTGGAGGATGCGTGGAAAGCGGCCTTCTCTCCACCTCTCCCCTCCCTCCCTCCCTGCCTCGTCTTCTGGGTCTGGCGCTTCTTCTGCGTGGCTCTCCTCTCCGCCCGCCCCGCCCTCCCTCCCTGCGGGCGCACCGTCTCCAGGTTGGAGCTCTGGATCTCCTTCTCCTCCGCGTAGTCGGTGACGCGCTCGAGGTCGGCGGCGCCGCTGTCGTGCTTGCGCGGCTTCTCGGCCGGGCGTCCCCCGGCGCCATCCCCGCCCGTGGCCGAACCATTCGGCTCCGCTTCCAGCTCCAGCTCCACGTCGCCCTCGGCCGCCATCGCCCCGCGCCCACCACAGCGCAGCTTCCGTCGCGGAAGACGCGCACTTCCGGCAGCCGCCTCGCCGCAGGGGGAGGGCGGGACTTCCTCTCCCCGCCTCCGGAAACCGGGGGTTGAGTGACAGCCCTGCGGGGGGCCGGCAGCTCCGGGGGCGGGGTCTGCGGCTTAGGCCACGCCCCCGCTCCCCTCAGGGGTGGGCCGTTTGGGGGGAGGGGAGAGCAAGGCTTCGGGGAGCCCCCCACAGGTGCCCAGCCCCCCCCACTCCCTCCCCCCCCCAGACCTGCATGACCCCAGCCAGGTGCCCAGGCCCCCTCCCTCCCCTCTCCTTTCCCCTCCCCCCTTTCTCCCCCATGGCTGCTACAGGCAGAGGGGAAGCCCCCCCACAGGTGCCCAGCCCCCCCCCACTCCCTCCCCCCCCAGACCTGCAAGAGCCCAGCCAGGTGCCCAGCCCCCCTCCCTCCCCTCTCCTTTCCCCCCCCCCTTTCTCCCCCATGGCTGCTACAGGCAGAGGGGAAGCCCCCCCACAGGTGCCCAGGCCCCTCTCCCCCCCCCCCGGCTGCTAGGGCAGAGGGGAACCCCCCAGACCTGCATGAGCCCAGCCAGGTGCCCAGGCCCCCCCCCATTCCCCATCCCCCCTCCCCCGCTCCCTCACAGGCCCCCCCCCCATGGCTCATATGGGCAGAGGGGAAGCCCCCCCCCACCTGCAAGAGCCCAGCCAGGTGCCCCAGGCCCCCCTCCCTCCCCTCTCCTTTCCCCTCCCCCCTTTCTCCCCATGGCTGCTACAGGCAGAGGGGAAGCCCCCCCACAGGTGCCCAGGCCCCTCTCCCCCCCCCCCGGCTGCTAGGGCAGAGGGGAACCCCCCCAGACCTGCATGAGCCCAGCCAGGTGCCCAGGCCCCCCCCCATTCCCCATCCCCCTCCCCCGCTCCCTCACAGGCCCCCCCCCCATGGCTCATATGGGCAGAGGGGAAGCCCCCCCCACCTGCAAGAGCCCAGCCAGGTGCCCAGGCCCCCCTCCCCTCCCCTCTCCTTTCCCCTCCCCCCCTTTCTCCCCCATGGCTGCTACAGGCAGAGGGGAAGCCCCTCCACAGGTGCCCAGCCCCCCCACTCCCTCCCCCCCCCCAGACCTGCAAGAGCCCAGCCAGGTGCCCAGGCCCCCCTCCCTCCCCTCTCCTTTCCCCTCCCCCTTTCTCCCCCATGGCTGCTACAGGCAGAGGGGAAGCCCCTCCACAGGTGCCAGCCCCCCCCACTCCCCTCCCCCCCCCAGACCTGCAAGAGCCCAGCCAGGTGCCCAGGCCCCCCCCCTCCCCTCCCCTCCCTCTCTTCCCCTCCCCCCCTCTCTCTCCCCCCCCATGTGCCCTGCCTACAGGCAGAGGGAAGCCCCTCCACAGGTGCCCAGCCCCCCCCACTCCCTCCCCCCCCAGACCTGCAAGAGCCCAGCCAGGTGCCCAGGCCCCCCCCCCTCCCCTCCCCTCTCCTTTCCCTCCCCCCTTTCTCCCCCATGGCTGCTACAGGCAGAGGGGAAGGCCCCTCCACAGGTGCCCAGCCCCCCCCACTCCCTCCCCCCCCCAGACCTGCAAGAGCCCAGCCAGGTGCCCAGGCCCCCCTCCCTCCCCTCTCCTTTCCCTCCCCCCTTTCTCCCCCATGGCTGCTACAGCAGAGGGGAAGCCCCCCCACAGGTGCCCAGCCCCCCCCCACTCCCTCCCCCCCCCAGACCTGCATGACCCCAGCCAGGTGCCCAGGCCCCCTCCCTCCCCTCTCCTTTCCCCCTCCCCCCTTTCTCCCCCATGGCTGCTACAGGCAGAGGGGAAGCCCCCCCACAGGTGCCCAGCCCCCCCCCACTCCCTCCCCCCCCCAGACCTGCAAGAGCCCAGCCAGGTGCCCAGGCCCCCCTCCCTCCCCTCTCCTTCCCCTCCCCCCTTTCTCCCCCATGGCTGCTACAGGCAGAGGGGAAGCCCCCCCACAGGTGCCCAGCCCCCCCCCACTCCCTCCCCCCCCAGACCTGCATGACCCAGCCAGGTGCCCAGGCCCCCCTCCCTCCCCTCTCCTTTCCCCTCCCCCCCTTTCTCCCCCATGGCTGCTACAGGCAGAGGGGAAGCCCCCCCACAGGTGCCCAGCCCCCCCCACTCCCTCCCCCCCCCAGACCTGCATGACCCAGCCAGGTGCCCAGGCCCCCCTCCCTCCCCTCTCCTTTCCCCTCCCCCTTTCTCCCCATGGCTGCTACAGGCAGAGGGGAAGCCCCCCACAGGTGCCCAGCCCCCCCCCACTCCCTCCCCCCCCAGACCTGCAAGAGCCCAGCCAGGTGCTCCAGGCCCCCCTCCTCCCTCTCCTTTCCCCTCCCCCCTTCTCCCCCATGGCTGCTACAGGCAGAGGGGAAGCCCCCCCACAGGTGCCCCAGCCCCCCCCACTCCCCTCCCCCCCCCAGACCTGCATGACCCCAGCCAGGTGCCCAGGCCCCCTCCCTCCCCTCTCCTTTCCCCTCCCCCTTTCTCCCCCATGGCTGCTACAGGCAGAGGGAAGCCCCCCCACAGGTGCCCAGCCCCCCCCACTCCCTCCCCCCCCCAG